>NC_081407.1:373144631-373444631 GCF_030272615.1 Cryptomeria japonica | reverse complement strand
TGACTTATATAATAAACCAGACACTCCTTACCATCTTTATCATGTTGTGCCAATAATGCTGCAAGAGCATGAGAGGAAGCAGTTGTATAAAGAAGAAAGGGTTTAGAAGGTTTGGCCGGTTGAAGGATAGGAGGATTAGCCAAATACACTTTTAAATCTTCAAATGCTTGCTGACAATCTTCATTCCATTGAAAAGTGATATTCTTTTTAAGAAGTTGAGTAAAAGGAAAAGTACGATCCGCAAGTTGAGATACAAACCTACGAATAGCTTGAATCTTTCCTTGTAAGCTTTTAAGTTGAGACACATTTCTAGGAGGTGGCATGTTGACAATAGCATCTATTTTCTTAGTGTCCACCTCAATCCCACGATGCGAAACTATGAATCCTAATAGTTTTCCACTATCCACACCAAAAACACATTTTCAGGGATTCAAGCACATGTGATATTTACGAATTCTTTCAAAGATTTGACGAAGGATTTTAATATGATCTATGCGAAGAATGGATTTGGCTAAAACATCATCAACATAATCTTCTAAAATCTTATGCATGTAATCGTGAAAGATAAGGGTCATCGCTCGTTGATAAGTTGCACCGGCGTTTTTAAGTCCGAAAGGCATCATTACCCAACAAAACGTACCCCAAGGAGTGGTGAAAGCAGTCTTGAATTGATCTTGAGGATTAATAAAAATTTGATTGTATCCTGGAAAACCATCCATGAAGGATAACAAGGCATGTCCTGCCGTAGAATCAACTATCATGTCAATGTTTGGAAGAGGGAAATCATCTTTTAAAGAAGCCTTATTTAAATCTCGAAAATCGGTACACATTCTTATTTTATTATCTGGTTTAGCCACAGCGACAATATTTGAAATCCATGGGGAATAATCAATAGGGCGGATAAATCCAGCCTCCAATAATTTTTCAATCTCAGCCTTAACAAGCAGAGCCACCTTAGGATTCATTTTTTGAATCTTTTGTTTCACGGGCTTAGCATTAGGAACTAAGACAATATTATGAGTAACAATCTTAGGATCTATACCAGGCATGTCAGAGCATGTCCAAGCAAAGATCTCAGGGAATTCATGCAATAAATCTTCATATTGTTTTTGTTCCTCTTCATCCAAACATTTTCCAATTTTAATAACTTTTTCTTCATTGCAAGGATCCATCTTAACATCAGTGGTGTCACTTATGAGAAGATTACTTTGTTGAGGAGTATCCTTTAACTGAGGGAATTCTTTCACAATCTCATCGTTATCAGTCTCTTTTCCAAAGTAGGCTTCAGTGTTCAAACAATAAGGGAGTCCCCTATTGTGATGATAACGAGGAAGAGTATCATATGCTCCTAAAAACTCAGCTAAAGCATCATCGGTAGGAAAAACATCCAAAGCACAGGCACACGAAGGATACTCATCAATATACTCAGGGTGTTGCATTGATAGAGATGTAGAAATAGCATTAACACTAATACATGGTGTCTTAGAAGCTTTAGTGCGCTTGCAGGGATTATAGCCAAGTCCAAAGGCATAATTGTGAAGATTATTCTCTAGAGGAACCTTTATCCCTTGTTCGTGAGCGCCACAACCATTTCCATGATACCCATGCTTAGCAAAAATGTGAAAACCACGACCATAACGATCAGCCATTGAAGAAAGAGAAGGTGGTTTTTCATAAGACAAAGAATCAAACTCTTCAGAATTGGAAGTGCGAGGAGAAGAAGTTTGAGAAGCGGCCACGAAGTTATTACTCATAGGCTCAGGTAATGTTGATTGATTTTTAGCTTCTTCCTTCTTTTCAGCTTTAAGCTCTCTAGAAGGAACCTTATATTCACCTACAAAGGTAGGATTAAAATCAAGGGATCCCCAATCGTCTTCTGCGAGAACCTTCTCAGGATCAAAATCCTTCTTATGTGTAGTTTCAAGTCGAGAAGAGTCTTCTTCAGGAGCTCCAGACTCATCCAAAGAATTTCGATCATCAGAGAGTGAGGATTCATCGATAGGTATCTTGTTTAAAGAGTCATCGCTAGACGAGGAAGGCTTAGAAGAACCCCCTTTGGAAGTAGATGTTTGTAAACAAGCTTGGAAATTAGTATCACCTATCAAGGTATATGTCTTATTATTATAGATAAATTTAACTTGTCTATGCAATGTAGAGGGGACAGCTTGCATACTTTGAATCCAAGGTCTCCCTAATAGCAAGTTGTATGTTATATTTCCCGACATAACATGGATAGGAGTAGGCAAAGTAACAGGCCCCACTGTGAGGGGTAAGGTGATAATACCTAATGAAGTCTTAGCCACATTGTCAAAGCCTCGAATGGGATGAGAGTCAGGCTCAATGAGGGATGTATCCACATTCATTTTATGTAATAGATTAATGCTACACACATTAAGACCAGAGCCATTATCTACTAGTGTTCGTCTTATAGCAGTATCATTTATGATAACCATAATCATCAAGGGATCATATTGATGTTGAATTTCACTAGTGGGCAACTCATCTTGAGTAAACACAATATGAGCTTTAGGATTCATCACAGAGTTAACCAAAGACACTATATTACTAGATGTATTCGGTGGAGGAACATTCAAATCTTTTAAAGCATCTCGTAACATTCCATGATGAGCAGAAGAAGTTTGAATCAAATCCCAAAGGGATATCTTAGCAGGGGTAGCTTTAAGTTGTTCTATGAGATCATATTCCTTACTAAGAACTTGTGAAATATGTGGAGCTTGTGGAAGAATTGGTTGAGGATTAGGAAGAGAAACTGGAATAACAGGAGGAGGATTAGGCTGCCTATTATTTCTGGTGTGATAAGTATGGGCAACAGCATGATAACTCTCTCTAGTTATTTGCTTGGCATAACTATAAGGACTTGTAGGTTTTCTTCCTTGCACAATGATGATTGGTTTATTCGGAGTATGAAAAGAATCATGATCATACCCTCCTTGGACAGTAAGGAGAGGTGATTTAGGAACTTGAAAGGTGGGAGAAGGACAAGCACCTTGGACTTCAAAGAGAGGCTTATTATGCTCATTCAAGTTTATCATGTTAACCAATTTAGAAGTTTTGTTCTTGTTTAGAGATTTGGACAAAGCCACAAAGTCATCAAGAGCATCATCCAACAGAGCATGATCATATCTATTAAAAGGTTTATCTTTTGATTCAAAAGGAGACATCTCCTCATAGAGGGGATTATTGAAAACAACCATGTTACTAGATTTAGTGGAAGAGTTGATAGGAATGTACCCTTGAGAGGAACCATTCGACTTATCTTTCTCATCACACCTAAATGGCATAGTAACAAGGTTTATGAGCTTTTGGTAAAATGAAGTTTTGGCATCTTTAGGGTTCAAAAACTCATCTAAATCTTCATCTAATTCATCTTGGCTATACTCATAATAATCATCATAAGCATGAACATTTTGCAAATAAAAGTCTGACATTTTGAAATAAAAGTTGCATAAAACTTAGGCACACAATGCAAAGAAACACACTCTTTTTTTTTTCCTTTTCTTTTTAATGAAAATGAAATGAAAACACACTAAATCTAGATCTAGATCTAACAAATGCAATGCAAGAGGAAGCAATGATAGTTTCACGTCGGGTTCACCAAAATGTGTGGGAGAAAAAAGCGAGACTAGGTTAAGATGCCCTAATCCTACCTTTTGACACACATTACAAAATACGAAAGAGCCTAGAGGTATCACACAATTGGCTACTTCTTTTTGTGAAAGAGAGAGCCACGGGCTACCTATTAGGGTTTCTATTCCTTTGTTGAAATTGAAAGATAAAATGATGCAAGTTCGATCCCTAACCTCAAAATGCAAGTATGAACTAATAACAAGATTGCAGAATTGAACTTAAACTATGGAAAGATGTAAACACAAGGACAAGACAAAAATGCAAATGCGTACCCGGAGTCAAAATCTGAGTGGAAATGTTCGGGATGGGGGCGCGGGCACCACTGTCCTGATTCTGCACCTGAAACTACACCTGAAGCTGCTATTCTGCACTCTGGAAAACTGTCGGAAATGCTGTCTGTCAGGAGGACCAGGGCGCCCAGCGCCCCTCTCCTAGGGACTAGGGTGCCTAGCGCCCCTGTCCTGGCAGGACCAGGGCACCCCACGCCCCTGTCCTGGTCTTCTGCTCTGAAACTTGGTGTGTGGTACCGTCTCCGTCTGCTTCTTTCAGATCTGCAACTTGCGACGTCGTCTGAATCCCGAGATCTGCACTTATATCTGAAAAAGGTGTTTGGGCGGCTATATAGGGTTTTGCCTTAGTCAAACCCCCGCTTCGGTGATTTCCACCTCCACGAATAGCCAATTTGTATTGTAAAAGTAATGTGTGTGTAGACCTTGTGTGTGTGCAAGATCTAAAATGCAAGTAAGCAAACTAGAGCAACCTAGAAAGTAAACCCTAATTGCTTGTAAATGATAATGTAAATGCTCTAAATCAAGATGCAAAGTGATCTAAAGCATGGATAAATGATATATTGAAGCTTATGCAAAGACATGAAAACAACATGAAATCATACCCAACCCCCAAGGGAGGGGTACAAGCCAATCTTCAGTCGGTAATCTCCTATTGTTCTTCAATGTCTTCCAAGCCCTAAATGGATGAATGGAATTGATAAATGCTTGATAGAGGGATGTTGAATGTTGTTGAAGTCTTCAAAAGATATGCTCTTTGGCTGCATGTAAGGTTCCTGAAAACAAAAATCGGATCCTTTCTAATGAAGAAAGAGAGCTCTTATGTATGAAACCCTAGGTCTTAATTTCACTTTTGGCCGACCTAGAGATTGAATATCCCGCCAATTTCTTGGGGTTAGGCTTTATTTTGTGATTGGATCGCGCTCCTAAAATTTCGGGAAAAATGTCCGGGACCGTGTGCACTCCGGGCGCCATGGTCCTAGCAACTTTTCACCAAATTTTCAGGGCCGTCAGATATGATGATTTTAGAGAGAATCCCGAAGTTACAGGTGATTTCGAGATGTTTTGACCCCCGAAATCAAGCCCCCAAGCTCAGAATAGGGCCTAATTAGGGTTTTTGATTGAATGATGTATTGGAGGAATAAAATGAAAAGGGCACGCTTCAACGAAAGGGCCCAACTTTATGATGTGGAGAATGGTGAAATAGGACCTTAGACCTAATTAATTTGATTAATTAAGTGCTAAAGGAGAAATGCAATGCAAAATGTAAAATGCACCAAAGCGGGTGCTAAACTAGGTGTGAAATTGTACCACCCTAGCAAGTGCGTACAATTTACGACGCTACACTGCTTTGCTTGGACTTTGGCTTTAAATAGATGCCTAACTTGGGACAATATCCGCAAGCGGGGATTCTTGGGGCCTTCTATTTGTGTTTTGTGTGGTAATGGGGAGGAAGATTCCTCACACCTGTTCTTCAGATTCCCCTTCTCTTTGCTTATTTGACATTACTGGTGGGGGCTGTGGAAGCATCATTGTGTTCACTTGGATTCTCTGGTGGAGTTTTGGAGTAGTTTGGGCAGACCTGCTATCTTGTCCTCCTTCCTCCAGACTGTCTGGTATATTGGGCCCATTTTCATTCTATGGCAGATCTGGCTCGAGAGGAACAGGAGGATCTTTCATGAGGTTAGATTGTTTGTTCAACAAGTATGGAATAGAATCATTGTTATGATCCAGGAGACGGTGGAAGCTAAATGTGAGGTGAATTTTCCTCTGGGTAGAGATGAGGCAAATACTGTGAGTAGGTTTGGTTTGCAAGAGTTGTCTCCTGCCTCAGCTTGTGTCAGGAGAGGTAGATGTGCTATGAAGAAGGTGCAAAGGGTGGGAAGATGGATACCCCCTCAAGATGAGTTTATCAAGATTAACATCGATGGCTCCTCTAGGGGTAACCTAGGCCTTGTTGGAGTTGGTGGTGTCGGTAGGAATAGCATGGGGGAGGTGGTTTTCCTCTTTTTGGTGCATAAAGGGTGGTCATCTAATAATTTTATGGAGGGATTTGTGATTCTCTATGCCCTAAAGTGTGCTTGGGAGTTGGGACAAAGGAAGGTTATTTGTGAATCGAATTCACAAATTATTGTTAACTTGTTGACTGAGCAGAAGGTGAGTGGGATTCAATGGCAGTCGGCAGGGATTGTTCAACAAATTCTTCAAATTAGTTCTTTAATGGAGCAGGTGTCTTTCATCCACATTCCTCATGAATGGAACAGAGCAGCATATTGTTTGGCCAAGTGGGCCTCAGAACATGGTAGTGATTGGAAAGTTGAAGGTTGGTGTTATCACTATTTTGACTATTGGGTGATTTTGCTCTCTAATCCACTAAAAATATGCAAAATTATGATTAGTACTTCATTTTGCCTCTGTGGGTTATTGGTCTATGGGTTTAGGGTTTTTGCAATTTACCCTTTTCTATCTCAAAATCCCTGTGTTCTATTTCTATGTTACTTTTTCCACTTAAGTGGAAGGGTCGGTCCGTCGTGAGGAGAGGTCCCCCCTTTAAGTTTTGCCTTAGGCGGGTTTTAATAATGTTTTAATTTTTTGCCTTCTCCTAAGTTTTAAATTCCATGTCGAGCTTCATAAAGGTTGTGCAAGTTCTGATTGATCCAACGGTGTGTGTGATCTTGCAAAGGAAAGATGCATGAGGTATATGCTCCGTGAAATGGCAAAAAGGTGGCAAGCCCGAGTAAAGCAGTCGTAAGGAAGCCTAAAGGCCAAATATCTTTTGGTAGATCCAACGATCCAAGTTATTTCACGATGAAAATATGGGCAAGGTTTATCCTTCATGAAGTAGCGAAAGATTGGTGGGCCCGACATGTAAGCTAAAAAATGAGTTAAAAAATCATGCATCTTGTTCAATATCCAACGGTTGGCGCTATTTCGCATGGTAGAGATGTGTGAAGTTTACCTTTCGCAAAATAGTGAAAAGGCAGTGGGCCCAGCGAAGGAATGGCTTGAAAGATAAAAGAAGAGCATCTTTGAGAAGATCTAATGGTGCGCGTTGTTTCACAACCTAAAGTAACACAAGGTTTACCTTTCGCGAAGTAGCGAAAAAGAGCTGGCAGTTACGTGGCGGATAAGGTGGCAATACACCTGGATGTCTGGCTGAGGTAAAAGGTGATATGTCAGTTGGACACATGGCTCCTAGTTGATCACATGGGGCCTGTTTGATTAAGTGGCAATATTGATGAAATCCACGGCTAGTTAAGACATGTGGCAATTCAGATGTGGAGTCCGACAGAGTTCTTCAGCGAATGAATGGCCAGCACGTGGGGGATATTTACCAGATATCAGTAGGACAAGTGGATTCTGCTTAGAGGGCCCACTTTGAAGGTTAAAGGAGTTAAAAGATGCGCATCTGATCAAAATTGATCCAACAATGCATGTTGTTTCACATGGTGAAGATGCGAGGTGATTAATCTTTGCAAAACAACAAAAACCATTAGCGGTCACCGTGGAGAATAACGGTCAAGTGGATGGTAGAAGATCCAACGGTCAGCGTTGTTTCGTAAAGGAAAGATGCATGAGATTTATGCTTCACGAAACAATGAAAAGAAGGCGGGGCCCATTTATAAGCAGGATGACTCAGGTAAGGTAAAGAACATGCACATCTTTCAGAATCCAATAGATGGTGTTTTTTTGCAATGAAAAGGTGCGAGGTTTTTACCTTTCGCGAAGAAGCGAAAAAGGCAAGACAGTTAGAAAATTCTTTGTGGTTCGTTGGAGCCATTTTTCGAATTCAATTGCAAATTGATTGCCGAAGCATGTGGCTTAATGTTTCTATTCAATTCTCAGTTGTCGTAATAAGCTTCACATTAGCTGAAACATTGGCATCATTTCAAAAAAATTTGCAAAGGAACCGATGCACAAAGCGAATTTCTTCAGGCAACAAGTAAGTTCTGCATATTGCTTGACAAGTACAGTTTGAATTGATATCACTAGGTGCTTGAATTCTCAGAGGTCTGTTTAAGTTTAATTGAAATAACTATAATTCCAAGATGGCACCACAAAGAGATTCCACAGGAAAGTTCAATTACCAAGATAGAGCCATTTGTGATGATTTTTTAGAACAATTAACTATGTCTACCAATGTCGCAACTAAAATGAAAGAATTAGTGCCCAAGGTGCCCCTTCTGAGAATTGGTGATGGTTTGTATGACAAAGGGAACTGGTTAAGGGATTCACAAATAGGGATATCAGGTCTGGGATCTTTCAAAGTAGGATTTGGCCAGAGAAATTCCTCTACTCCAATGAATAGTATATGGGAGTTAGATGTTGGAAAGCTCATAGTCCCTGGGGTTTTCATGGATGTGGACCTGTTGACACATATTGTAAATAACTATGATCCTGTTGCCAGGTATGTTAGAAATGTAAATGGGGGATCTTTAATTGAGATAAATGATGATGAGTTTAGGAAAGTGTTCAAACTTGGTGAGGTGTCAAATTATTTAGAGCCCATCAATTTTGAAACACTTGCACAGGTATATAATGTATAGAGAGATCACCTCAGGAGTGGCCCTTTGAAAGAATTTTTTGTCAAAATAGGAGGACTGACTATTGTACACCCTAGCACCATGGAACCTTTCTCTCTAAATCCATTTACTTTGAGGGCTAAGGCGATGTATTGGTCCCTATGTCAGATTTTTGGGGAAGATGTTGAAACAACCATGCCAACCCACTATATGCTTATGTTAGCACAAATTTTGAACCCATCTCTGGTAGTAACTTTTGACTTTGCACCTTATCTCACTGATGTCATTCATGAAGCATTGATGGGGATAAAAAATGCTAAGGTAGACAGACCTTTTGGATGGTATTCTCTTCTTATGCACATGTTTTTATTTAAAGGTGCTGATTATTTTGCTAGTGAAATGGACCTAATTAAGGAAAATGATGATGAGGAGATGTTTGTTCAATTGTGGAGCATAATTTTGTCTTGGGATAGAGAGGGTGTGAGTTATTTGAAGTTGTATAGATGTTTTGCATCTAGGCTTAGGATCCTCGTGTGCCCCCAAAACCCTAGAATTCCTAAAGCTCTCCTTGAATTCCTTAGGCCTAAGGAATTTGCTCAAGATATTAAGATTGTTCACAACTAGGGTGATATATACCTATACCCTGTCTCTACTATGTTCAGAGTCTATGGTTTTAGAGGAACTCCATATTTGCTTCCCTATCAAGTCCTATTGAAGATAGGAATTGCAAAGGTCCTGGGACAAATCGGGGGTTTGCAAGAGGCAAAATTGACAAATAGGGGGAAAGGGACAAGTTTCCCAACTGTCACCGTTGCACATGAATTTGTAATCACCAAGGGTGGTTGGAAATATTTTGATGACTTCTTTCAGCCATACAGGTTGTCTACTGCAGTATCAAGGTTTCCTGACCCTGAAGACTTTTTCAATGGTACGTTTAGGAAGAGAGTCGTATGTAAAGGCAAACCACATCAGTTCCATTTTCCTGAGGATTTGATTTGAAATGAGTTCAACCTTGATGAGCAGGAATTGAGAAAGGAAAAATGGATAGCATATAAGAGGGCTCTTGATTTTATCCACCAATTTGATATTGGTTATGACCCTTTGTCTAGTTTTACTCCCTTTGAGGAAAAGGCTAAATTCTTGATACTTTATTTTGAAGATTGAATGCAGACCTTAAGGGAGAAAAGGGAAGTTATATTGAAAAATGATCCTGAAAAGGCTAAGTTGGTTCTAGCCAAGCCTGCCTTTGCTAAGGCCATCCCTCCAGGTGAGTATGTGATGCACAAGAGACCAAAATATAGTGTGTTAGTGCCAGTCAGGGGTGAGCCTTCTACTTCAAAGGGGGAAAGAGCAATAGAAGATGTAGTTGAAATTCAAGATTCCCCTAAAAGGAAAAGGGTGGGAAAAGAGGTGCAAACAAGTGAGCCTTTATACTCTCCATCCCAATCCCCAATCCATGTGGGAGATGAACATGCAGTGGCTGAGCAATTATTGTAGTTAGGAAGTCTTGGGGAGATTGCCTATACTTATGAAGAAGTACAAGAAGGGATGCTTGAAGAGCCACCAAGTACTAAAATGGATTTGACTACAGAGGAGTTTAAAGGAAAAGAGTTAGACTGTATCATCAAATAGGACAATGAAGAATTCCTGGCTGATAATAATTTTGTTACAACAGGATCATTCATGCAATTTGTTTGGAAGAAAAATATAGAAAAATTCAAAGCCAAATGTGAGAAGAGGCAAAATGAACTGCCCCACAAAGATGCATCTACAGTGGAGGAAGAAGTTTAACAAGAAATGATGACAGAATTCAAAACCATTACTCCTGAGTAGGGGAGAGAGAAATGGTAGAAAAAGCTGGTGTGCTAATTCTCTTTGAGTGGGATATAGCAGATGCACTAGTCCTTGAAGCAGTAAGGAAAGAAACAAAGCCCTTAGAAGGAGTGACATTTAGCAAGGACCATGCTGCTTTGGTCATGTGGTCTCTAAGGAGGGATGAGAGCAGAAAGAGAAAGGACACTTCAAGGTCCAAGTACCTTGGAGGTATGATTGTGAAAAGAGCGTAGGATACAGGGGTAGTAGAAGCTTCCAGCACAGTTTTGGAATCAGCAAAATTCAGTGTGGCAGTAGCCGAGAAGGAAGCCAAAGAAAAGGTTGACCTCCAAGTAAAACTAGAGACGATTCTAAAGGCTTATAATGAAGCCAAAGGAGAGATATCCCACAGGGATAGTATCATTACCAAGTTGAATAATCAATTAGCTGGGCAATACCAAAAAGGTGAATCTTCCACTTTATTGATTGCCTCTTCTCCAGAAAAACCTCCACCCACCAGTCCAATCATTGAATTTCCTCCTTCTCCTATGACTTTTGGTTTCCAATCAACTGAGCCATACAAGACGAAATGAAAAATTTTAAGCAAGCTCATGCCCTATTTGCAAATAAGTATGAGGAAAAGGTTAGAGGCAAAATCTTGAAATTTGTTGACACAATATGAGCTTCTATTGTTTACATTTATATGAAAAGAATTTTGAATATGTTGATTGATCTGAAAGAAGACAAGGCTACTTTGGAGCCAGTTTTGAATAAGTGGATGCCTAGAGAGGTGGATTTAGAACTTATGTGTTCATCTTATGAAGAGGTAGAGGCTTATGCAAATATTAAATCCACTTGTGATTTAGTGAAAAGCATGACCAGGTTAGCAGAAGAAAGGGTCGGTGTAAAGAGAAAGGACAACTTGTATAGAAGAGAATATGCTAACCATAAGTATGAATTGTTTCCCAGGGGTTTTGTTAGTCCAAGTCAATTGAAAGATGAAAAGGTGTGGCTTGATGAATTAGGGTATAACTTGTCTCAACGGATAAATGAAGTCATCAATACACATGACACATCTTTATTTATTCAGACAATTGAAGAAATTGAGAAAGTAAAGTCACATTATGGTTTTTTGGAGACAAAGGTTAAGCAATTAAGAAACGCATGGAAAAGGTTAAATAAACTGAAGAAGAAAATTGTTAACTTCTCATGGCCTAGTGATGACATGTTCCAAGAGTGGAAAAACAAGTATGCAGTGCAAGAAGAGGAGGTTCAAGAACAGTTAGAAGATGTTGCAACGAAATAACAAACTTCAAAGCCGTTAGGAATTGAAAATGGTTGTAACAAAGTTTTCCTAGGAAATTCTAAAGCTTGTTTTGCATCCATATCATTATAAATGGATACTAGGACTTTAGGAAAAAGGATCACAAGAATTTATAAAGAAACTCTGTTGAAATATATCTAGGGTTTTCTGGTTCTTTCAGAAATTACCTTGAGTTATGTAAGATTTTTTAAAATGAATATGAATATACAGATCAAAAATTTCTGAGCCTAAATCTTCGTTGTCTTCTAGTGTGCATTCATTAATTTACTGATTTCTTTTGAATAATTTATGGTTATTTGATTGAATAGGGATTGCAAGGCAATCCTACAGATATGTTTTAGGCCTTTCTCTTCAGGAGAGGAATTAAATATACGTGAAATATCTCTGTCAATAAATCATTTGTTTTCTACTTTGAATTTGATAAATGGGTTTTAGCTTAAAGGGAAAGAACTTATATATATGTCAGGCATATATTAGGTTAATGAAAGCCAAAGTGATGAGATATATGAGAATATCCAGATTTGGAACTCTTGTTTAAATTGGGTGACTCTGTAGCCTGGATAAGGCACTGATATCAGTTGTGGAGTTTTTTCTATCTTTCTTGGGGTCAAGACTGAAAATGAACACATGTTTTCTTTTAATTTTCTAGTATTATTGAGGTGATGAGGTTCATAGGTTTTAGCATTGGTTTTTTGTGGATCTCATATTAAAATTGTGAAAGTATTCACAAGAGGTATACCCACCTGAGCTTTGGATAAGCTTAAAGTGTAGAACGTTTTGTAAAAACCTTGTTATATGTTTTTCTAGAATTCTAGTTTCTTGTTGTCCTCTCCATATGCAACAGAGGTTTTAAATTTTCTTATAGAGGGGATTGAGGGAATCAGAATTTGAGAACAACAATTGAGAGCATCTCTCCTCGGATTATTGTCAAGACTTGCAAAAGATTTTTGCTGAGGACATGGATAGTTATGAAGATGGTTGATCTGGGGCTGGTTTTGTGGTTCATTTATGGGGCCTCGGGGCTCTGGTTATCTTTGTAATTCTTGTGTCTGATTTTCAATAAAAAATTTACCCCTCTATTCAAAAATAAAATAATGATAATAAAATTAAATCTAAAATTAATTTCATATCTAATAATAAGAAGTATTAAATCTCTTTAAGGGGGTTATGTGTGGGCCCTTTATAGTTTTTTAATCTGAATTCTTTTATTTGTTTTACTCCTCCAATTTTACTAACTTTTTGTCCACTATCCTTTTAGCTTAATTACTCCCTAATTATTTAACCTTTCATTATTTTCAAGAGCAATAATTGTGTGCATACTCTCCTACACATGATAATTAATGGCTATTGATTTGTCATAAGAAAATTTAAAATGAAAAATTTAGGGTGGAAAACATTTGAACCTCAAATCAATGATTCGAAAATATACACCCTTGACCACTATGCCATGTCTTTTGTTTTTTTCAAGTTTTGAATTTTTTCCATAAACTACTTGCGGCATAACATTTCTAAATGTATCTAATATCGCTAAAATATAGGCCAACTATATAGAGAGGCGATATTAGGTTTTTTGCAATCATATTCAAGTGTTACACATGTATAGGTTGCCAAAGGTACTAGGAAGATTATCTAAGTTTTAAACCATCTAATGTTCAAGTGTTGCAGTTGAGACTGTCAATGTTACAAAGAAGCTTGTTTAAGCCATGCATACATATAAAAATGATTATATGTGACAGCTTCACATATACTACCTGATAGATGGTAGGATGAGGAAACACCAATTAAGTTTATGCACTTGATTCCATTAAAAATAAAAATAAAAAAATTCTAAAATCCATTTTATCGAAATCAATGAATGCAACAATTTTTAGCATACCCTTCTAGATTTCTCACAAAATAATAATAAATATAGATCCACACAACAATACACTCTTTTCAATAGTAAAAATTCATACTTTCAATTTAAAACAAAGATTTAAAGAGTCCAACCTAGTTAACGAAGTATGAAAACAAGAGTTGAAACAAAACCACTTTGAAAAAAAACCTATGAAGAAATAATCTCCAGCAAGATGCCAAGACTTTGCATGTGAGGCAATCACCTCCAAAATCCACAAATTCGAGCACAAGATCCAAAACCAACAAATCCCACACAAAACCACTCACAAATAATTTAAAACCACTCTCAAATAATTTAAAACCCCTCACAAGTATTCAAATACAACTCTCAAATTATCAAAAACCACCCTTCAATTATCAAAACCACTCTCAAACATTGAATAGCACCCTCTAATTTTATTTTTTTTGAAAACCACCAACCACAACTTCCTCCCAAAATTCCCCAAAAAAATCCTAAAACAACTTCACACTCTCAAAACCACTTCCTCCCACACTCATGAATGAGAAAGGCAACCTGCATAAAGAAACCATGCTCCCCTCCCCTCAAAAAGGAAATAGAAATTAGCATTTAAACTCCAGCACTAAATTCATTTTCAAAATGAATATATATATTTTATTTAATAATCAATATCTTTCTCACACAATTAATTTATAATAATAATAATCATATAATATTTTCATTCACTTAATAATAGTAATAATATTAATATCCATACGCTAATACAAAGACATAATATCATAATGGTATAATAATGTAATACGAATGTCAATATTAATAATAATATTTTAATAATATAACTAATATAAGAATCATATATAAATGATTTTCTCCAACAAACTATGATATATATATATATATAAACCTCAATTATTAAATACAAAATAATAATAAATCATACAATTCCTTAGGTTAGTAATAATAAATAATTACCAAACACAATCCGTAATAAAGAATGTGAAATAATAAAATCTCCTAAACTTCTAGTTTACATATTCAATTATACGCATATTCATATTGCATACACGTGTAGGATATTTGTATAGATATACACACAAATTAATTGTCTTATGATCAACATAAACCAAACATTAAATACCACATATAAAACAATGAATAACATAACTTAACCAAAATAATATTCAATGCAATAACACACAAGACCTAAGGGCAACTCAAGACCTAGACCACACAAACCGAATTAGGATATAGGATAGGTTTTGGATGTGGTAAGGGCCTTGATGTCACCTTCGTACAACTACCATTGGGATTAAAGACAAGCTCAAACTTGTATAGCCATGTGGATTCGATGTCTAGTACCTGCATCCCGCATGAAACCGGTCGTCTACATGCATACAATATATACATAACACTCAGATCTAGTGAAAGGAAATTGCAACATCATATGGCTCTCACAAGTGAGAAATATGATCATTCCCTTGACCCTAATCAACAATCAAATACACATCGATTATCCAGTCTACTCACACATCAATATATATTATGTTCATCATACTAGGGTTAACTCATGATAAACATCATAGGTAATAAACACGAACCATATCATAGTTAATAGACATTAAGCATATCAATTGATTAATCAATAACTAAGCATAAACCTAACATCACCATAGAAAATCAATAATATAAAATCCACAAGCAAATAATATAACCATCCTAAGAAGTGTATCATGGAAGGCTGCTACATCTACTTGCCCTCCAACTTTGGCTACTACGACATAGGTTAGTACATCAAAATCCCTTATAAATATAATCATTCTTCATCCTATGATTATTACAGAGTCATAATCATTATAACAACACATCCTCAATTACCCATATCCTTAACTATATTGATTAGCATTTTACATCGAATATATCTATTGATAACTTTTTAGCAAAGGTATGATATCACAATACCTCCTTATTTGTAGCTGGCCTAGAGGGGTGTTACACAATCATACATATATGAATGTGATTGGGAAAGGATCTATTGCCATTAGGGATAACTCCTTCAATGATGTGTTGTGTGTACCCCATTTGACAAACAATTTCTTTCCATCTATCAGATCACTCATGGGACAAGGAAAACTGTGGAGTTCACACCTTATTCAGTTATCATTAGAGACTTGGAGACCAGAGCTATTATTGCTACAGGGGTGGTGGATCATGTATCTCAATTGTACTCCTTTGTTGATTTTTCTCCTATTGATGAGGATGATTTTTCACATGATGATCACACTCATTGTGATGATTCGGATATCGAGGAGAACTTTGGGTACTTGAACTTGGGGATTCTCACATGTGACCCTATTCTCAAGCCTTGCATTTCATCTCCTCCTATTGATATCACATTGACTATTGCACCCATTGATACAGATATTGTGATAGTTTTGCCTTCTTGTGATTTAGTGTAGCAAGGTATTCCTTGTCTTCTAGATTCAATTCCTTGGGATGACTACTTGATTGACATTGCAAGTTTGTTTGTAGAGTCCTACATTGCAAATTTGAGAGACATCATTGATGATATTCATCTTCTCTTTGATGAAGATGATCCTTCTTTGATTGTTGTGAGAGAACACTCTGACCCTCTTGTTCATTCTCTACATGATCTTTTGAGGTTGACATGATTATGGATTCTTATGTACAACACTTGGAGGAGGTATTGTAACTATTTTCTATAATATTAATATATATGACTTTGCCTTTTTGCCATAAAAAAAACTTTGAGGAGGTCTTTTTATCCTTGGAGGATACATGTGAGTCTTTGGATCTTGTTCTAAATTCGTCTCCACTAGATCTTGGAGTGCCTTTTTCAGCAGTGTGGATTAGTACACCTGATTTGGAGGGGGCAACTTTCAGCATCGACATGGGGACACTTGAGTAGGTTTCAGAGATTTCATACATCTTGAGTTTTTTTCCTACATCTTCCCTTTGTGGTTGGGGAGACTTCATGGACATGTCACCTTTGGTTTTTTATCCTCCTAAGGGGAGGAACGTTGTTCGATGATCATATATTAGTTTTTTCATTCAGTTTCGAGCTTCTACCATTGGTGTAGATTCTACATTGAGGGGGGGCTACTTGGCCTCTATTCTCTCTTATGGGGGGACTTTTTGCTCACATGGGGTTTTGTCCTTCTCATACTTCTTTGAGAGTTATTTTGTATAGTTTTCATCTCTCTTTTGGGGGGGAGTTTTTTCTGATTGGGCTTTTCTCTCTTTCTCCATTTGTGAGAGATTGCATTGGTTTGCATGCATTTGCATTTGTACACGGAAACCTAAAAAGGCCTAGTAGTCTGGACCCATCTTGCATTGTTGACTTAGGTATACATTCCCCTAAGTTGCACTTAATGGGGGGTGTTGGTGCAAATTATATCTCATAATTATACTTTACTTAAGTTGACTTAGGGTAATGCATTTCATAGTAGTTTGGATATGAGATATTTATGGAAGTGTGCACATAGGGATGATGCATGTAGGAGAAATTCTACCTTTTGTGGTCTTATCTTGTAGTTACATTCCACCTTTAGTGGGTGATCCACCTCTTGTGGAATATTTTATTATTTCTCCTACCTACCCTTGTTTCTCATTGAGCCACATGTCATGATTGTGTACTCACATATCCATGTGTCCTTGCCTTTATAGGTAGGCTCATGTACATTGTATGTAATTTTGAATAATCCACTTGATAGTATTTGCATCTTGATTAGAATACAATTTATTCTCATCAAATATTTTGTATCTCTTTTGTGATATTCATTGTGCTCTAGATATTGGCTATATTTGACAAATTCTTACACAAATGAACATATCCCATCTAAAAGGTCCATGCAAAAACAAAGAAAAACTTGATTTGAAAGAAAGAAAAATACAAAAGGTCATTAAGACCCATCAAGCAAAAAGAAAAATAAAAACCATATAGATTCCCAATTTGCTCATAGAAGTAATGCATCCCAAAGAAAAATCAAAATTGTGATCTGATGAGCCTATAAATTATCCTATTTATTCCATTATTCATCACTTTAATACATATTTATAATGGCATTCCAATGCATTATTTCCATGGAGCATTGATTATGATAAATGATGATCAATAAACATTTATATGTTTAGTTAGTTGATGACAAAATAAAAGTAAATTATTACATGAATGGTGATTATTAAATGTTAAGTGTTGTATAAGGATTAACATGTTTTTTGTGAGACATTTAAGTTGTTCATGAAGCTGGAAAGAAGAAGAATCAAGTTGATAATTGTCACCATGAAGCTATTGACTGGAAGTGTAGAAAAAGTCAAAACCCAATTTCAGTAAAATAGGCATATCTCCCTTGTTTTTAATGAAATTTAGATTTTCAAAATGATTTGGAAAAGATAAAAAAAGATATCTAAAATCCCATTAAAAAATTTGAGCTGATTTGTGGTAATAAAGAGCACCATTCACTAGAATTTGACTAAGACAAAACTGGTGTAGTGACATGAAAGGCAATAGATTTAGTCAAACCTGTTTCATTTATTGCAATTCGATATTTTAACTTGAAAATAAGTTGGATATGAATTGTATTCTATTTATGAACACCAACAAATCTCAATAAAATTAGCTTTGTCATAAAAGAGTCCAAACAAACTCTTTTTGCAATCAATCAAAAGACAAGTTGTAATAGTACTCTACTTCTTAGTCATTGTTTTGTTGTCACTTAGAAGAATAATTCTCTTCCTTTTTTAAAGAGATGATGTGAAACATATTATATTATTTTTAGAGAGTCAATTATCTTATATATTTGAATTTTTAATCAGGAAAAGGGTAGTAGATGGTAACTAGGATTAGAGAGTTGTCATTCTATTAACACATATTTTTAGTAGCAACAATTTCAATAGAAGCAACAAATTGTATTTTCAAGGAAGTGATTTACTTGTGTATGAGTTTTGAGCACTTGGACAAGAGTGTATTTTATCTAAGCAAAGTCAGCGTAAGATATTTTGCACCTTTGACTGTTATAGTAGAAAAACCCACATCAAACTAATGTGTTATAACACAATTTGCTGCAGCCACTGATGTACAATTAGATTTTTTTTTATCACTAATATGTTTCCAATTTTTTTATTTTTTTTAGTTAATTTTCTATACACATTGATAGAATAGCTTAGAGAATCTCATAGTGCACATACAGTGTTGATCCATTTCAAGTACATGTTCTTGGGTTAACAACTAAATGTAGCTTCTATTCCATGAAGGGTTCCTCAGATTAGGTAACTATCCCTGAGTTAGGAAAGCTATTAGACCAACACTAAATCTTAATTGGAATTATAAGCCTCGACATTTTTGGTGTCAGGTCAAGCTATGTGTCTCTAAGTTTTTTAAAAACTCTTTCTTGTTTTCAACTAGAATCATAGTTTTCATTCAAAGCACTGAGGATTATTAAGCATTTTGCCAATACTATAAGCAACAATAAAGCAACACGAAGATTTTGTATCTATGGAGCATAATAACATGATGTGTAAGCTAGAAATTGATGAAGACATTTTTGCAAGCATCATAGAAGAATTTTGTTCAAGTATTGATGTCAAATCAAAATTCTTGCTTCAAAATGAGAAGCATGATGTTCCTATGTGTCCTTAAGAAAGCTACCATAAAGTGAAAATCAGTCCCCTCATGCAGAAAAGTAAAGAAGATATTGAAGAAGATTAATTTTGGGATGATTTAGAGGTGTTTTTCTCAACACTAGATGTCAAACCTGTATCTTTTGTAGAGAAAAATCATGAGCAACATGAAGATGGTGCATAATTTTTTGTGCTTCTATCAAACCAGTCACACAAAATGGTGTTTACAAATCAAGAAGAGGATAAAGAAGCATCCCAACATCACATAAGAAACAAGGGTTCAAAATGTGTTCTTTCATGAGGATGTCCTATTAGACATCTAGCTCAGATGGAGGCAACTAAAGTATCACAAGAAGTCAAGCAAGAAGTTACAAATGAATATGAAACTAAATATGCAGTTGTTGCTCGAGGAGAACTAATTCAAATTATCCATACACTTCAAAACATTATTATATATCATCAAAATGAAGTAGTAAGTCTACTTATGTCTTTTTGAAAGTATTATAGCTGGTTAGGGTAAGTGCACAAAGATGGGGGACCAAAAAGATGTCAAAAACTTTTTTGGCCCCCATCAAGCCCTTTGGCACACGCCATTTTGCTACACCAAACCTAAGGTTTGGTCATGCCAAGTCTATTTGGTGTGCATCAAATATGACGAGCGCCAAATAAGGTGAGCGCCAAATTTGGCGTGTGCCAAATGGAATTGCATTTTGAGAATTGAATCTTCATTTTGAAAAGAACAAGTTGTCTTTTTCCTTTCTTATACTTTAAGTTATATTTTATGTATATATTGGCAGGATGTTTGAGAGTGGTTTCAAATCTCTAGGAGTTATGATGCAGATTCTAGTTTTCAAAGTATTCATATAAAATTTAGACAGTCAAATTTTAGTAATCAACATGCTTGTATCAGCATTCTCTCTCTGGTATCTCCCTCTCCTTCCTTGATTTATCTCTCTCTCTCTCCTCTCTCTCTCTCTCTCTCTCTCTCTCTCTCTCTCTCTCTCTCTCTCTCTCTCTCTCTCTCTCTCTCTCTCTCTCTCACTCTCTCTCTCTCTCTCTCTCTCTCTCTCTCTCTCTCAAGTTTATCTCTTGCTTTCCCTCCCTCCCTCTCTTGCACTTAGGCTCTCTCCCTCAACCCCCACCTTCCACCCTCTCTCTCTTTCTCCCTCTCTCTCCCTCCCTCCCTATCTTCAACTCTCTCTCTCCCTCTCTATGGTTGATTGAAAGAAAATAAAATACCAAGGAGAGAGAGAGAGAGAGAGAGAGAGAGAGACTAGAGAGCAAGTGAGAGATATGAAAGGAGGAAGGGAGTGGTTGATGGTAAGAAAGGAAAATACCTTGAGGATAGAGAGATCTTAAGTGAGAGACAAAGAGAGAGATTCAAAGTGAAAGAGAGAGGGAGGGAGGAAGGAATGGGTTGAGGGAGAGACTTGAGAGAGAGAGGGGGGGGGGGGTTGATGGAAAGAGGGATATATCAAGGAGAAACAAAGGAAGGGATGTAAAGAGAGGGAGAGATAAAAGTGAGAGAGATTAAGTGGGAGAGGGAGGGAGGGTTTGAGGAAAAAAGAGAGCCCAAGTGAGAGAGATGGAGGGAGGGAGGGAGGGATTGATGAAAAGAGAGGCAGATACCTGAGAGAGAGAGAGAGAGAGAGGGAGGGGGGGGGGGTTGATGGAAGAGGGATATATCAAGGAGAAAGGGGAGGAAGGAATGGGTTGAGGGAGAGACCAGAGAGAGAGAGAGAGAGATAGAGAGAGAGAGGGGGGGTTGATGGAAAGAGGGATATACCAGGGAGAAATAGAGGAAGGGATGGAAAGAGAGGGAGAGATCAAAGCAAGAGAGATTAAGTGGGAGAGGGAGGTAGGAGTTGAGGCCAAAAGAGAGCCCAAGTGAGAGAGATGGAGGGACATAGGTAGGGGTTGATGAAAAGAGAGGCAGATACCTAAGAGAGAGAGAGAGATAAAGGAAAGGGGTTGACGAAAAGAGAGGGATAGACCAAAGAGAGAGCCCAAGTAAGAGAGAGTAAGGGAGGAAGGTAGGGTTTTAGGGGGAGAGAGAGAGAGAGAGAGAGAGAGAGAGAGAGAGAGAGAGAGAGAGAGAGAGATTGAAGGAGGAAAAAAGGGATGGAAATAGAGGGAGAGATCATAGGGGAGAGGGATTAAGTGGGAGAGGGAGGGAGGGGTTGAGGTAAAGAGAGCCCAAGTGAGAGAGATGTATGGAGGGAGATAGGGGTTGATGAAGAGAGAGGGAGAGACCTAAGAGAGAGAAAGAGAGAGAGGAGAGAAAGGAAGGGGGTTGATGAGAGAGAGAGAGGTGATGGAAAGAGAGGGAGAGACCTAAGAGATAGAGTAGGGTTGGGAGGGAGAGAGTGAAACAGAGTTAGAGGGAAAGAGACTTGAGAGAGAAATATAAAAGGATGTGGAGGGAGAGAGTGAAACAGAGTTAGAGGGAAAGAGAATTGAGAAAGAAATATAGAAGGATGTGGAGGGAGAGAGGGAATGAATGGAGATATTGGGAAAGAGAGATAGAGATAAAGGGTGAGAGGGAGAGGGGGACTGGGAGGAAAAGAGGGAAAAAGAGTTAGAGTGAAAGAGAGAGAGACTAAAGAGTTAGAGTGAAAGAGAGAGAGAGACTAAAGAGTTAGAGGGAAAGAGAGAGACACTTGAGAGAGTAAGATATTTAGAGGGAAAGAGAGACAAACTTGAGAGAGAAAGAGAAAGGGAGGGGGAGGAAGAGAACGAAAAAAATGGGATAGAGACAGCTGAGAGAGAGACACTTGAGAGAGAAAGAGAAATCGATGGGGAGGGAGAGAGGGAAAGAATGGGATAGAGACACCTAAGAGAGGGGAGAGAGAGAGAGAGAGAGAGAGAGAGAGGGAGTGGGGGAGATATAGAAACCCCTAATGACACCATATGACCCCTTAAGACACCATGTATGACCCCTTTAACATTAGAGTACATGAAATGGCCCCTTATGATGTCATATGACCCCTTAGGACGATATGATTTCCTAAGGGGTCATATGGTGTCCTAAGGGGTCGTACGATGTTCTAACATATGTGTGGGCCCTTAGGACCTCATATGACCCTTAACAACACCATATGACCCCTTAGGACACCATATGACCTCTTAGGACACCATATGATCCCTTAGGACCATATGATGTCCATATGGTGTCCTAAGGGGTCATATGGTGTTCTAACACATGCATGGCCCCTTAGGACCCCATATGACCCTCAATGACACCATGTGACCCCTCAGGACACCATATGACACCATATGACACCATATGACCCCTTAAGACAATATGATGTCCTAAGGGGTCATATGGTGTTATAACACATGTGTGGACCCTTAGGACCCTATATGACTCCTAACGACACCATATGACCCCTTAGGACACCATATGATCTCTTAGGACCATATGTTGTCCATATGGTGTCCTAAGGGGTCATATTGTGTTCTAACACACAAGTGGCCCCTTATGACCACATATGACTCCTAATGACACCATGTGATCCCTGAGGACACTATATGACCCCTTATGACCCCTTAGGACAATATGATGTCCCAATGGGCCATAAGGTGTTGTAAGGGGTCATGTGGTGTCCTAAGGGGTTATATGGTGTTCGAACCCATGTGCAGGCCCTTAGGATCCCATATGACCCCTAACAACACCATATGACCCCTTAGGACACCATATGACCCCTTATGACACCATATGACCCCTTATGACAATATTATGTTCTAATGGGTCATATGGTGTCCTAAGGGGTCATTATGGTGTACTAACACATGTCTGGGCATTGAGGACCCCATATGACCCCTAACAACACCATATGACCCCTTAGGACACCATATGTCCCCTTTTAACATCAGAGTACATGGCATGACCTCTTATGACACTATATGACCCCTTAGGACAATATGAAGTCCTAAGGGGTCATATGGTGTCCTATGGGATCATATGGCATTCTAACACGTTTGGGCCCTTAGGTACCCATATGACCCTTAAAAAAACCATATGACCCCTTAGGACACCATGTGATCCCTTAGGACCATATGATGTCTATATGGTGTCCAAAGGGATCATATGGTGTTCTAACACATGTGTGACCCGTTAGGACCCCATAAGACCCCTAACAACACATGTTCCCCTCAAGACACCATATGATCCCTTACGACACCATATGACCCCTTAGGAAAATATGATGTCCTAAGGGGTCATATGGTGTCCTAAGGGGTTATATGGTGTTCTAACACATGTGTGAACCCTTAGGACCTCATATGACCCTTAAAGACACCACATGACCCCTTAGGATCATATGATGTCCATATGATGTTCTAAGGGGTCATATGGTGTTCTAACACATGTGTGGCCCCTTAGGACTCCATATGACCCCTAACGACACCATGATACCCCTCAGAAGACCATATGACCCCTTAGGACAATATGATGTCCCAATGGGTCATATGGTGTCCTAAAGGGTCATATGGTATCCTAAGGGGTTATATGGTGTT
The DNA here is from genome assembly GCF_030272615.1 of Cryptomeria japonica. Taxonomy (NCBI): domain Eukaryota; kingdom Viridiplantae; phylum Streptophyta; class Pinopsida; order Cupressales; family Cupressaceae; genus Cryptomeria; species Cryptomeria japonica. Next base: position 373,421,027 of record NC_081407.1, on the reverse strand, counting down.
CGAAAACATGTGTGGGCCCTTATGACCCCATATGACCCCTAACAACATCATATGACCCCTTAGGACACCATATGACCTCTTTTAACATCCTAGTACATGACACAACCCCTTAGGACAATATGATATCCTAATGGGTCATATGGTGTCCTAAGGGATCATATGGTGTCCTAAGGGGTCATATGGTTTTCTAACACATGTGTGGACCCTTAGGACTCCATATGATCCCTTAGGACACCATATGACAACTTAGGACACCATATGATGTCCATATGGTGTCTTAAGGGGTCATATGGTGTTCTAACACATGTGTGGCCCCTTAGGACTCCATATGACCCCTAACAATACCATGTGACCCCTTAGGACACCATATGACCCCTTATGATACCATATGACCCATTAGGACAATATTATGTCCTAAGGTGTCATATGGTGTCCTAAAGGGACATATGGTGTCCTAAGGGGTCATATGTTGTTCTAACACATGTGTGGGCCCTGAGGACACCATATGACCCCTTAGGACACCATATGATGTCTATATGGTGTCCTTAGGGGTCATATGGTGTTCTAACACATGTGTGGCCCCTTATGACCCCTAACGACACCATGTGACCCTATATGACACTATATGACCCCTTAGGACAATATGATCCCCTAATGGGTCATATGGTGTCTTAAGGGGTCATATGGTGTCCTAAGGGGTCATATGGTGTCCTAAGGGGTCATATGGTGTTCTAACACATGTCTGGACCCTTAGGACCCCATATGACCCCTAACAACACCTTATGATCCCTTAGGACACCATATAATTCATATCGTGTTCTAAGACATGTGTGTGTGAGAGAGAGGGGGGGATGAGAGAGATACACTTGGGAGAGGAGGAAAGTGAGATAGATAGATAGAGGCTAAGAGGGAGAGACTTAAGAGATAAAGAATGAGAGAGAGAGAGAGAGGGGGGGGATGAGAGAGATACACTTGGGAGAGCAGGAGAGTGAGATAGATAGATAGAGGCTAAGAGGGAGAGACTTAAGAGATAAAGAATGAGAGAGAGAGAGAGAGAGAGAGAGAGAGAGAGAGAGAGAGAGAGAGAGAGAGAGAGAGAGAGAGAGAGAGAGAGAGAGAGAGAGAGAGAGAGAGAGAGAATGGTAGAGAAAGAGAAGGAAAGAGAGTTAGAGAGAGATAGAGAGAGGGAGAGAGGGAAAAAGAGTTAGAGAGAAAGAGATTAAAAATGGGAGACAGACTTGAGAGAAAGAGAAAGGGATTGAGAGGGGGAGAGAGAGAAAGAAAGATAGAGGGAAAGAAAGACTTAAGAGAGGAAGAGAAAAGGAGGGGGAGGGAGAAGGAGAGAATGTGTGTGAGAGAGACACCTAAGAGAGGGGGAGAGATTGAGAGATACATATACTTGAGAGAGGAAGAGAAAGAGAGAGCCCAAATGAAAGAGAGAAAGAGAGGAATAAACAAGAGAGAGAGAGAGAGAGAGAGAGAGAGAGAGAGAGAGAGAGAGATGAGAGAGAGAGAGAGAGAGAGAGAGAGAGAGAGGGTGGGGGAGATAGCCCAAAAGAGAGAGAGAGATACCTGAGAGAGGGAATTAAGTAGAGAAGGAGAAACCTAAGAGAGAGAGAAGTAGGGGTTAAGGAAGAGAGAGGAGGAATACAAGGAAGAGACCAGAGAGATAATACTGATACGAGCATGTTAATTACTGAAATTTGACTAAGCTTAAATTTATATGAATACTCTTAAAACTAGAATCTTCAGTATAACTCCTAGAGATCTCGAACCACTCTCAAACATCTTGACAATATATACATAAAATATAACTTAATGTCTTTTTTATTTTTTTTACTTAAATGTTATATTTTATGTATATATTCCAAGAGAGAGAACACTTTTTGCTTTCTAGGATGAAAAATTGCTATGAAATACATTTGGCATGTGCTAAATATGGCACACGCCAAATGAGGCGCACACCAAATGGATTTTTCAACTTTTTTTTCATTTGGCATGCGCCAAATGTATTGCCTTGGAAAACATCAAGCCAAAGGCTTGGATTTTCCTTGGGCATCCAACCCAAAGGCTTGGATGCCCTTCTCAAGCTTGAGATGTGTTTTCCAGTAAATATTGAAAATTTTCTTACTTTTTTGTTCGTGCTCTCCATCAAGTTTGCACATGTTTCAATGCAATAAACAAAAATACCATACGATTGCCAAGCTCTCTCTTAGCTATCCAACCATATAATTATTTTCAAATTTTGATAATGTTAAGGTCTTCATCCATAATTTATTTTGTTAGTGTGTCTATTTTTTGTCAAAAACCAACATGTCGTATTTCGGCCATAGATTTTTACTCATTTATCGAGTTTTGAAAAAAAATACTTTTTTTGAAACTAGACTCCATTCTACACAATTTTTAAAAAAACTGATTTTTGACTAGTTTTCACAAATTGTTAGGGGGGCACGCTCAAATTTTTGTTTTTTAGGATATGTCCACTTTGAAAATTAGTAAAAAATCATATATTCATTAAAAAATTAGCCAAAAAAATTGGCATAAACTATATGTTGTTAGCTAATTTCTCACTGGAGCGATTTTAAAAATTCCAAAAAAAAGTTGACATTTTAGGGGGAGCACACCTGGTGCTATGATATATTTCTTTGAAAAAAACAACACCACTTTTTGTGCGCCCCCTTTTTGAAACCCTTAATCTCCACCATTTAAAAAAAAAAGGAGTTTATAAAGTAGACTCGGAGCACTACAACTATTGTTCTTGCTGCATCCTCATATTTTGAGTGTAACTATCTTCATTTTCTTGTTGAAGTTCAGACTGTGTTGATTTCAGAAAAAAGTGGCATCGTAAGACCCCTTTTTGGTCCCCCATCTTTATGCACTTACTCGTTATTAAATTTCTACTTGTGTTGCATGGTTTTTTGGTTTCCCATAAACATGTGAATCATTGTAAGTTGCTAAGAAAAGGAAGCTACTTCATAGAACTAGTCAATAGTTTTTTTTGAGCAAGTCTTTTTTGTTTATTAGTGTAGGTTAGGATAGGTTTTCATTCAATAAGCACTCTTGCACAATGTCTCAAATGTCCTTTTCTTCAATGTTGAAGCATAGTTAGTTAGATGTTGTCTACTGTAGGTATTTCCCTATTTCTTATTGTCCAAAATGACTATTTTTGGAGGTGCGCATAGCTAGTTGGTCATATTGCAGTCATTTGTATTCCAAGTAGGTCATGTCTTCGATTTTGGAATAGCTTTAACATATCTTGTGAAAAAAAATTATGTTAGGTGGTTGTGTATTTATGAGATAAAAAATATCTATCCAAATGGTGTTTTCTAGTTAAACACCATCTATTGTGTCAAAATTCATTGGATAGAAAGACTTTCCTACAATATCCACCCAACTATATTTCTATCTACTACTATGTTATTGCAGCTAAATAATCGACAATTTCTATAATTGTTGATAGCAGTTTCTAAGACTATTCCTACAATCATTGACAATAGTTTCTGAGATTGTTCTTGCAGCTATTAACAACAATGCCTAAGACAGTTCCTACAGATGTTTTTGATTAAGGCAAAAATAGGTTTTGAAGGGACCTGAAACCCTTTACAATCAGATTTTGAATGGATCTAGAACCCTCAACCAGAATGTTGTCCTAACAAAGGGAGCATGAAAGCACTAGACAACCATGGGTAAATATGGCACCCATAGCCAAATACATTGGTTTTAAAAATAGGCTCCCACAACCTAAAACAAAAGCTGCAAAAAGAACAGCCAACAACCAGCCTAAAACCAGCCCCCAACCAAGAACCATCAAGATTTGTATTTAGAGCTACTCTTGTGGGAGCATAGAGTTGTGTCAAATAAAGGCTTAGAGGACTTAGCTTTCTTACCCTTAACAGAAACCAAACCCTCCTCCACTTGTGTTGCCTTACCATGCTAAGCCAGCGAAAGACCGCCATTATCCTGAGAATGAATGCCTACAACCAGTATCTCAAAGATAACATTAGATTTCCTCCCTATAGGCATGACATTATCAGAAAAGCCACCAGATTTGATAGCCAGAATGCTATCACCAGAAATTGCAGCTTAAGGCCCATTCTCTCTCTCTTTAGGGGTTTCAACATGATAATCTTGCACACCTTCAACAACCCCACCATTTATGACATCCAGAGAGGATGTCCCAAGATCCTGTGAGTCCATCGCAACCACCTGAGAAAAAATCCTATGTTGCTAATATTTCTTCTCAACCGTATAATGTTGTTGAGAAGCACCTTTCCACCATGTAACCGTCATTACCTTTTTCTCAAATCCACATTGTGCAACCGCATGACCTATCTTAAAACATCTTCTACACTGGAAGGGAATCCCTTCATAGTCCAAATATTGAACCCAACAACCCTTAGAAGATTCAAGTAATATCTCAACATGCAACCCTTTTGAAACATCCATTTCAACCAAAATGCGGGCAAAGATGGAGTGAAAAATATCAGATGATTCATCATCCACCATAAAAAATCTCCAAGGGAATCACCCACTTCCTCTAAAAGAGAATTGACCCATAAATGAAGGGGGAGATTAGGAAGTTGAACCCAAATTGAGATCTTAGTAAATGTTTCAGAAGAAGGGTTGAAATTAGGGTGCCAAGGTTTAATCATCAACAAAAATTTGTCCTCCCAGCTAAAATAATGATCACATAAGATTTTGCTTCTATCCTGAGCATTATCAAACTTTGCAATAAAAAACCCCTTAGCCATGGGGAAAATATAAACTTTACTAGTAATAAGAGGTTCCCAATGTTCTGAAATCTAGGTATACAACTGAGAGAGGCTAGGACAAAAACCCCTAAACCGACATATCACACCATGTGAGGATAAAACAAAAACATTATAATCTATTTCCTCTTCTGCTTTTGCTTTCAATTTAACATAAATAGCATTTGCAACAGGGATGAACCCACTATCAAATGACTGTCTCCCTTGTTGTGACCTCAGAGCCTCACCAGTCTGCCTCTGCCCAACAGACACTGCCACACCAAAACTAGTGGCGACATTCGACAAAACCCTAACATCAGCAAGTAGCAAAATCTTCGAACCCCTTTTAAGACAGATGGCTACATCTCCTCGCTGGCAAACTGTTGTCCCATCTCCTTCTTGTCCAGCATCCCACACGTCCTGCAAACTACCAATGACCTGAGTCGCATACTTCCCTGATCGATCTCCCTACCCAAAGCTCCTACCTAAACTCCCCATTCGAATATAGTTCCTGCACATGTTGACAATAGTGCTTGAGACAGTTCCTGAAATCAAAGGAAATAGAGTACAAAGTGAATATTTAGATGATGAGGTGACATAACAGATGATAAATATGTAGCTATTTAGGGACCTATATATCCTTGAATCATTCAGATACCTATATATGCAATCATTCAAGGACCTATACATTTAAGCTATTAACCAAGTTTGCAGATTTTCAAAATATCATAGCCGGTACATGCATTGATGATTATTCATTCATTAATAATATTTATCATTTTTAAGTTTATTACCTACCTATGCATTACAATGTTTATCAATTATAATTACTCTCATTATATTCTTCATAAATGATTTCTTCTCCCACCACCATCTGTACCTTGTCATTTGAGGACAAACGACCTTTCAGCTTGGGGCAAATGTGCATGCCTTGTGTTGTTGTCCCAAACTATATGTTCCCTTTCTCCTACCTTTTGAAGAAATATTATCCTCTTATTAGTATGACCACAAGCTTCCTTATCACTTTCATAGATGTATGCAAGAATCAAAGTGACAAAATATAGAAGTGTTAGGGGAACAATTGTGCCAAAACAAGAATGGAAAAGTGAAAACAATGAGAATGAGCACCAAAGAATAGAAGGAAACCCCTTAATGTTATTTGGTAATAAAGGAGAACATTTACAAAGCTTTGGTGGAGATAAATTAAAAGAAGATAGTCATGATACATGTGCAAAGAAAAGAAAAGAAGTAAAGAATTTCAAACTCAACAAAGTACAATATTGCAGCAAGAATTCAGATTATAAAATATTTTTAGGTAAAAAATCAACAATTAAAGAACAATGAAAAAGTACTATCCTATGAAAAGATCACAAAGAGAAGAAAGCATGATGGAAAGGCTTGCTGAATTTTTATGGAAATGTAGAATTTTATCCATAACAGTCAATAGTATGTTAGCATGATAAATGAACATTCATACCAAACATATAAGAGGTAATGGTTTTGGTCATAATATATAAAGAATGGATTGAAGAGATAAGATGCTAAGATAATATATTGGTGAGACAAAAATGTTGAATGAAGAAGGCAAGATAAAGTCATAGAATTTCAGGTTGTGTAGCCTTAATGATTAACTAATGTCCATTTCCTACTTGAGGACAAACAAGATTTTAGTTGGGGGAGTGATGAGCCTACAAATTTTCCTATTTATTCCATTATTTATATTACTTTAATCCATATTTATAATATCTTTCCAATGCATTTCCGTGCTTTACCTTATTTGTACGAAGCATTGATTATGATAAATAACGATCAATAAACATATAAATGGACAATCATACTGGAGGAATATAAGAGAATGATTTTGGTCATGATATATAAAGTGGATTTAAGATAGAAGATGCTAAGATAATATAGAGAGATGAAAATATTAAATTAAGAGGGAAAGATAAAGTCAGAGAACTTTAGGTCGGTAGCCTTCATGATTAACAAGCAGGATTTTAGCTATAGGGAGTAACGAGCCTATAAATTATCCTATTTATTCCATTATTTATCACATTAATCTATATGTATAATGTCATTCCAATGCATTTCTATACTTTACCTTATTTCCACGAAACATTGATTATGATAAATGATGATCCATAAACATCTATATAGGTTTAGTTAATTGATGACTAAATAATGGCTACAAATTATTACATGAATAGTTTTATTTAAATATTAAGTGTTTAATAAGGATTAACATGTCATTTTTGAGATATTTGAGTCATTTTTGCAATTGGAAAGAAGAAGAATCAAGTTGACAGTTGTCACCATGAAGCTATTGAGTGAAAGTGTAGAAAAAGTCAAAACCTAGTTTCAGTAAAACAAGCATATCTCTCTCCTTTCTTAATGAAATCTATATTTTCAAAATTATTTGGAAAGATAAGTGATGCCCTCCTAAATGGCACAAGGTTAGTTTATGATCAATCAACACAAAACACACAAAACGTTAGAGTTAGTTAATCAAAAACTAAAACGTGAAGGCATTCCAAAGGAGACACTAAAAACATGCTAATGAATCTAACTAAAGAAGTAAGACAATGAGATATCTCCAACTATCTCTTAACATGATATTAGTTCTTTCTCCCTTGTTCCTCTCCTCTCCAAGTTCCAAAATAGTGTAGCTCTCAGCAGCTTTTTGCACTATGGATGCTTATGGAGGATTGAGATTTGTAGAATAGCTCCAAACATGAAATGAAAAGCTATTTTTAATGCTAAAATGATTGATTTTACCAAAAAGACAAGATTTAGTTATGCTATGCTAAATGCTCTCTAAAATGGCTATAATCTAAATGCTTACAAGTTTTCAGGATCTGGATTATGAAGGAATGAGCTTTATTTATAGGAAAAATGGAGCAATGGATGGTTGAGATTGAGTAATCTCAACAAGGGTCAGGATTGAATGATTTCAAATCCATGTGAGGGCTTTCAACCCAATCCCAAGATGACAAGTGTCAATGTGAGATAGGTTGAGAGGAGGGGGAATAAGCATTAAATGCCTGACATGACTCTGGGATTTTAGAGTCAAGGTTGGTTGAATGAATAAACTCTTTATTCAAAGAATAAAGCTTTTATCCAATGGATAAAATCTTGTGCAAATGTGAAATGGATGAATATGGTCAAACAATAAATGTTTGGGGAGACAAGATTGAAATAACCATAAATGGTTATGTAAGAGCCATAAATGGTCATGTAAGAGCCATTAGTGGTCTTGGAAGACTTTGGAGGTTAATTTGTTGAACACACAAAGCATTAAATGCTTTTCAAAGACTTTGGAGTCTTTGAGAAGTGACTCCATTTTGCTTAGGAATGTGACAATAATTAAGGGATGGATTAAGTTAATTAGGAAGGGGTTAGAAGAATCTAGAAGGGGATTAGATTTTGCAAGTGGATTTGGTGGGTGAGGGAAAATAGGATTTTATTTAAAATAAAAATTCATTTATTTCAATAAATGTGTGCAAGTTGCATTTGTAGGAAAATGCAAGTGGGGGGGGGGATAATGATTTAAATAAATGTTTTATTTAATTTATTTAAAAGAGGAATAGGGGGATTTAATTAAATAAATAGATTTTATTTATTTAATTGATTTGTATTTGGTTTAATGAATTAATTAAAATAAATTGAATAATTTATTTAATTAATAGAAGAATGTTTGGGGATGAATTAATTAAATATTAATTTAATTAATTGATGGCTAGTGGATTTTTAATCAAATAAATACAAAATATTCATTTAATTAAAATGGACAGATTTATGTGACTACATTTGCCCCTCTTTGAGACGGTGTAGTTTATCGCATCGTTTAAAAGAAAGAAAAACTGGTGTGAAGAAATGCCCCATAAAATGTAAATTTAATGGGTGGTATGCCCCCTCGAGAGATGGGCCGGAAATTTTTGAAAAATCGGGCGATCTCTCGAAAAAGAATGAAAATTGGCGAGGTGATAGAAGAGAAGAAGTTAGGTATACTGGTTAAAAATAGAAGAAATCGGGGGAAGCATGGAGAAATGGGGGGCTCGGGAAGTTCACGGGGACCACGGCGATGAGCGGGGCGAAGTTACGGTGACGGCGGGGGGTATAAATGGGGTGAAAGGGGGTAAAATAGGATCATTTGTGACCGCGACCAGTTGAAAACTATAGCTCTGACAGTGACATTTGGAGGAGCAAGGAGGAGCGACGATGCCGTTTCCGATCACCGAGCACCGATTTGAGCGAGTCCGCCGGTACCAGCGCCCAGCCGACTATGGACCAGCGGTACGCAAATTCGAGAACTCACTTTTTATGCATTTTTGGTATGTTTTTAGCTAAGTCCAAGTCAAGTCGGAGCAAGAGCGCTGGAACTATGTTTTTAGCGCTTTTGCTCCATAAATTAGCGCCATTGTGCCGCAATAGCGCTTTTGAATGGTTTTAGCGCTTTGGTAGGCAAGTTTGAGCGCTGTTGATAAATTAGCGCTACTGTAGGGTCAATTGAGCGCTATTGATGTGTAATAGCGCTATTGTAGAGTGTTTTTAGCGCCTTTGTTTCTGTAGCGCTATGGTGTAGCTAATTGAGCGCTATTGTCTTTTAATAGCGCTATTGTGGAGTGGTTTTAGCGCTTTCGTTTTTGTAGCGCTATTGGAGGGCTGTTTGAGCGCTATTGACATTGTTGTAGCGCTATTGTTCAGAATGAGCGCTTTTGTAGGTTAAATAGCGCTTTTGCTTTAGGGTACAAGATGCCCCAGTTTCGGACAAAACAAATCTCCTGATACCTTAACGATTGATGGATGACGAGGTGAAGTGGGAGTTGTTTTGAACCATAGCAGCCCGATGAGACTTAGGTCATTTGTTAGGAGAAATGTCTGTTGAAGTCTAGGCGGCCATGATTGCTTACCTGTTGAGACTCGAAGATACTTGATCAAAGTATCTGATGATAGTCTAGGTTTAAACTTAAGAAAGTTTGATAACAAAACAACTGATGGTGTTTGGATGAACGTCTATGTGCAGGAGGATCTACGCGTGTTGCAGTTACGCGAGCGTCACCCTGCGACACAGGGGTTGCGAGATCGTTTGACTCAGATCGAGATAGATTGTATTGCGGCTACTGGGCTCTATGAGGTGATGCATATGCCCGTGATTCGGATGAATCACGACCTGATTACAGCTTTAGCAGAGCGATGGCATAGTGAGACATGCACGTTCCATCTGGCTCAGGGCGAGATGACGGTGACTTTGGAGGACGTGTGGCGTATTCTTCGGATTTCTATTCGAGGGCAGCTGGTGACGTATGATCGATCCTGGGGGACAGTGTCTTGCCAGAGAATTTTTGATGAGGACGTATTCATTGATGATGGGTCGATTGCCTGGGAGGATATAGCGGCACTATATGAGCCCCTTCCAGCAGTATTGTCAGGGATCGTGGGAGGGCTTCTGTGTCCAGACAGGCGGTCACATGGATTGGCGGTCGGATGGGGATAGGTTATTGAGATGATGGTGACAGAGGGGACCCGATATGCCTGGGGGCCATGCGTATTAGCGCACATGTATCAGGAGTTACACGAGGTAGTGTACCGGGGGAGAGGTTCGCTTGCAGTAGGTATGACGCTGCTGCATGTGTGGGCATGGGAGCATCTACCAGTGACTCGACCAGTGAGTCTGAGATTCCGAGCCGTGGACCAGCCCTATATGTTCATGTATAGTGGTATGATGAGCCAGCGAGCTCTCAGCTATACCCAGATGCGGCAGGCCAGATCCGAGCGATCACAGAGGATGCAGAGCAGTGGGGGTTCGATGAGGCCTCCACGGAGAGATGGATCAGGTGGGGCCGGTACCAGCGGTGGAGCAGGTAGGGGTGGGCAGGTACAGCATCTGGCCAGAGCGGCATTTGAGAGAGCATTTTTGCATACATGTGTTGTATCATTGTCTATGTTTTGGACTGTATCTTGGATGGCTCTTGGTAGCCGATTTTGTAGACTTCATTGTACTCTGATATATGAGTTGATATATATGAGGAGATCCCATTTTGTGATGATATGCATGTGATTATGTATGGACGCTTATGCATGATGATGATTTATTGCTTAGAGGTATATGTGTTCATGGATGCATTTGATGAGATGTTTCTTTTATGCATGTTTTTATGATGATTTATGATGTGAGATACTGACATATGAATGCAGGTTTGATATGATTTTATGATGAGTTATGATGTGAGATACTGACATATGAATGCAGGATGATATGTGCTCATGCTTTGATGTATGAACAGGATTTGATGATGTTTCCTATTGCAATGTAATGATGAGCTGATTTATTGCAATGGTTGAATAAATGATATTATGTATAAATATACTAGGATGATATATGCTTATGTTTTTGATGGATGAACAAGATTGTATGATGTTTCCTTTTGCGATGTAATGATGAGCTGATTTATGTGATGATGTCAATGCAATGGTTAGATGAATGATTTTTATGTATGGATATGCATCTAGATGTGTTTAGATGAATGTAATATGGATAAACAAAAGGTTAAGTTCAAATGTTGATATGATGATGTCGAAATGAATGCAGATGGATAAACAAATGTAAAGTGCAAGTGTTTATATGATGATATTAAAATGAATGTAGATGAATAAACAAATGTAAAGTACAAATGTTTATATGATGATATTAAAATGAATGTAGATGAATAAACAAATGTAAAGTACAAATGTTTATATGATAATGCCTAAATGAATGTTTCTAAATGCGTTTGTAAATATGTTGGGAAGTGCAAATGATAATGGGATGATATGATAACTAATGGGGATAATAACTGCACCTTAATGTAATGATAATAAATGCAATGTGAATGAAAAAAATGAACATAATAAGATGCTTTATTAATGAATGAATGAATGAATGCACTGTGTATCTAAATGGATAAATGGATGTGTGTAATAATAAGTTGATAAGATGATAATGGATAATTTATACTGGATGAAATGTTTAGTAAATGATTTAAAACAATCAAAGACAATTTGATCCCATGAATGAATCTAATTATTTATGATTGGTGCAATGATGAAAATGATTTTGTTTAATGAAAACTAATGGCAACAATGAACTATATGCAATGTTTAAGTTTTAAAAATGACATGAATGGTCGCAATGCAAGATGCACCTATATGCAAGGATGATATGATTATGCAAGGTTGTTTTAAGACTTTGCATAATGCATTGATGATGTATCAGAGTACTCGGTCGTGATTGTATCCAAGACCAGCTTTTATTAATCATTTTTACATGTAAAAGCCTACATATGAATGAATGGATGGGTGATATGCAACGGAATGCAAGATATAAACAGATGAGGTGAAATGACGATCCATAGTGCTCTATTTTCATCATTGAGCTTTAAAATGTTGGAAGAGAATACAAGCATCTTGACACAATGATTCAAGATGACCTGAGTATTTCTTTCATGGATTTTAATATAGCAAGTTAATACAAATGACTTGATATAAGGGTCAAGTCGACCAGAGTATTGCTTGCGGAACAGACAAGGATTATCTCCTTTCGTGCATGACTTGGATCGTCCTCCTTGATCTTAGGCTTGATCAGATCCTGAGACAAGTACATACCGTACTAAAAAATGAAACCTTTATCCAATTTGGAGGAAGAGGAATCAAAGGATGAGCATTGTACCTGCAACCAAACAGTATATATACATAAAGAATAAAGAATATGGATCCTTGGTAATGGTTCATGTTCATATGGTCGAGGTATACGCTGTAGTCAGCAAGCCGTAGTGATCTATGACTGCATTTTGCATAAGATCACGTAGCTTGGTGAACTTCCCACGTAGACACCATTAGTACATGCCCCAGAACTTCATCGGTAATAATGCGCAAACGATACAAAACAATGCTGAAAGATCCCGATACAGATAAACAAATGAATTACTCACGAATCAACCAAGAATTTGATAGCTTAACAGAATTTTCTTGTCAAAGAAAACGTCATCTTGTCTTTGTTTTGGTAAGGAAGGATGCATCCTTGTTTAAGACAGTTTGGATTGTTGAAGTCGATTGTGTTGGTTTGATTGATAAATGGTCATTGTGTGAGTAGTTTGTCCATGTTTATTTTGTATCTGATCAGATAAATATGTACAAGGTGTTGGCATGTTTTTGTGTGATTTTCGATGGGTTTTCCGATGTTTTTGGATTTTGAATTGTTTTTGAATGTTTTTGGTATTTTTGCGAGATATTTTTGAATGTTTTTTGGATTTTGTGTTGAGATATTTTTTTGAATGTTTTTGGTATTTTCTGATGATTGCCTGAATGAAGAGCGTAATGATTTATAAGACAATGTAGAATCCACTTCCATCACGAGGGTAAGGGTATTGCCCCCAGTTTGTAGACCGGACTATGAAAAGGTGGGATGCTAGACGCATGGAGTACTTTCTTAATTGTAGATCAAATAACAAGCCATGGTTGGGATGGATGGATGTATGTGTGCATGAATGTGATCGCAACGAGTCTGAAAGATACTAGAGCCATTGCCTTTACGATTGGCGCCTGTTTGCCAAGTTTTCACCATCGCACTTACCCAAGGTGCCACCGGAGTGGTTGTTCACCGTTTGGATTCATGATTTTTCTTTACTTTTTTTTTGAATGTTTTTGTATTTTCTTCAGGACATTTTCTGAATGTTTTTGGTATTTTCTGATATGTAGGGGAGCCTGATGCTCTGTATACCTTAGGTATAAAACCGTTTGAGGTGCATGCTGTTGATTGGATCTGCGAGTGGTTCTCCTTCTGATGTAGCCAACTGATATGCCCCGGACCCGAATACAGTAGTGACAACATATGGGCCCAGCCAGTTTGATTCAAACTTGCCTTGATGTTCTCTGTTTGGTTGATTGCGAGGATTTTCTCGAAGAACAAGATCACCTACCTCAAATGTACGAGATCTAACTCGGTGATTGTAACTTCTGCTCATGCGCTGCTGATAGGCTTTGAGGTGATTGTATGCATCTTGTCGTTTCTCATCAAGTAACTCTAAGTCCTGAAGACGGGATACTCTGTATGCTTCATCATCGATGAGATTGTGCAATGAAACTCGTAAGGATGGTATCTCGACCTCAATAGGTAAGATAGCTTCAGCACCATAGACCAATGAATAAGGAGTTGCACCTGTAGGGGTCCGAATGCTAGTTCGATATGCCCATAGCGCTGGATTCAATTGAACATGCCAATCACGACCGGCATCATTGACTGTCTTCTTTAAGATCCTCAATATGTTTTTATTGGATGCTTCGGCCTGACCATTGCCTTGTGGGTAATAGGGAGTGGAAAAGCGGTGTTGGATATGAAATTTTTCACAAAGCTCACGGACATCCTGATTTTTGAAAGGAAGACCGTTATCTGTGACAATGGACATGGGTACACCATACCGGCAGATGATGTAATTGAGGATGAATGAGGCGATCTGCTTGCCGGTAACTTGGGTAAGTGGAACAGCTTCGATCCACTTGGTGAAATATTCGGTGGCGGTAATAATGAATTTATGGCCATTGGATGAAGATGGATGGATTTTACCCATAAGGTCAAGGCCCCATTGACAAAAAGGCCATGGTGTTGTGATTGGTTGCAGTTCCTGTGCTGGTGCATGTATCAGGTCACCGTGAACTTGACATTTCTTGCATTTTCTGACAAAGTAGTAGGAATCCTTTTCCATAGATGGCCAATAGTATCCAGCTCGCATGATCTTCTTGGCTAGTGATGGACCACTTGAGTGAGTCCTGCAAATTCCTTCATGTACCTCTTCCAGAACCTTTGTTATCTCATCTTGTTCCAAACACCGAAGGAGAGTACCATCAAGACTACGTCGGTATAGGGTTTCGGCAATAATGGTATATCGAGCAGTTTGGCGAATGAAGGTTTTTCGTTGGTTATTTGATTGGTTGGGAGGAAGGGTGTGATCACGGAGATAGGTGTAGAACTCACCGTACCATGGGGATTCAGAACCGACAAGGCGACATATCATTTCGGATTCGGGGATATCATAAGCGGGGATCCAAAGTTGTTCTACCAAGAACTCGTAGCGTGTTGAATTCTGTGGAAGATCTAGTAGAGATGCGATGGTAGCCATAGCGTCAGCAGCTCGATTCTGATCTCTTGGTATCTGCTCAAAAGTGATAGTAGTGAATGATGTCTTTAGAGTGTCCACCATTTGTTTGTATGGCATGAGTTTATCATCCTTGGTCTGATACTCATCTGTTGCTTGTCGAATGACCAGTTGGGAGTCGCCATATACTTGTAGTTCTTTTAATTTCCATTGTATGGCTAATCTAAGTCCCATGATCAAGGCCTCATACTCTGCTATGTTGTTTGTGCATGGAAATGTGAGCCTGTAAGACTTCGGGATGCTATCCCCTTGAGGTGTGATAAACAGAATGCCTGCCCCCGAGCCGTGCCTAGTGTATGAACCATCAAAATATAGTTTCCATGGTTGGACTTCTGTGATCATGAATATCTCTTCATCTGGAAAATTGGAAATGAGGGGATGATCGCCTATGAGAGGTGCATCGGCCAACTGATCTGCAATGACCTGCCCTTTGATAGCTTTACGGTCCACATACTCAATATCAAATTCACTTAGAATCATTACCCATTTGGCCAAGCGACCTGTCAATGTTGCTTTGCTAAGTAAGTACTTGAGTGGATCAATCTTTGCAATGAGTTGCACCTTGTGTGTCAATAGATAGTGCCTCAGTTTAGTGGCTGCTAAGATTACTGCTAGGCAAGCTCGCTCAATAGGCGTGTAATTGAGTTCATAGCCCACCAGTGTGCGAGAGATATAGTAAATAGCACACTCTTTTCCTTCTGCATTATGTTGTGCCAGTAGTACACCCAATGCTGTACTTGTTGCTGAAATATAAAGTAACAACGGTCTACTTGGATCTGGTGGCATCAACAATGGTGGATTCATGAGATAGTCTTTAAGTTCCTGAAATGCTTGTTGGCATCTGTCATCCCACTGAAAGCGGATGTTCGTGTGTAGCAGGTGTGTGAATGGGTGACACTTATCGGCTAATTGTGCAATGAATCTGCGGATGGATTGAAGCCGTCCTTGTAGTGTCCTTAGCTGACTGATATTCTTTGGAGGTGGCATGTCCATGATTGCTTTAACCTTTGCTGGATCGACCTCAATGCCTTTGCTTGAGACAATGTATCCTAGAAGCTTCCCAGAGGTCACTCCGAAGACACATTTCTTTGGGTTGAGTCGAACATGATATTGTTCCAATCTATCAAAGATTTGATCTAAGATGTGAAGATGTCCTTCTCTAGTAAGTGATTTTGCTAGTAAGTCATCCACATAATCTTCCATCATAGTATGCATCATGTCATGGAAGATGGTGGTCATTGCTCTTTGATAGGTTGCTCCTGCATTCTTTAGACCGAAAGGCATTACATTCCAGCAATATGTGCCCCATGGACATGTGAAGGCTGTCTTATGTTGGTCCTCTGGTGCGATCTTTATTTGATTGTATCCTGAAAAGCCATCCATGAGTGAAAGCATGGCATGTCCTGCTGTTAGATCCACTATGATGTCAATATTTGGTAGGGGAAAGTCATCCTTAGGACATGCCTTATTCAGATCTCTGAAGTCTGTACAAATGCGGATGCCCCCTTTTGGTTTGCCAACTGGTACAATGTTGGAGATCCATTCTGCATAATCAATTGGTCTAATGAAACCAACATCCAGGAGTTTCTTGAGTTCAGTTTTGACTAGCACAGCAATCTGAGGATGCATCTTACGAAGCTTTTGCTTGACAGGTTTGGCTCCTTTTGCTACTGTGAGATGATGCATGACTAAATCAGGATTAAGCCCAGGCATGTCTGCATATGACCATGCAAAGTTGATCTGACGCTGTTGGAAGAACTCTATAAATTGAGGCTGTTCCTCTGGAGTGAGAAGAGATGCCAGATGTATGATATGAGGGTTTTCAGGAGTCCCCACATTGTATTCTTTAGTCTCCTCAATGAGAATCGTCGATCGTTCCTGTTGTGTACTAGCAGGGAGAATGTCAAACCCTTCATCCTCAAGTGCCTCAGAGAGGTTTTCACCGTTGGATACGCTCTTTCTTTTTACTTTTGTTGGATCAAACAGTGCCACAGTGTGGTTTTCACTGGAAGATCCATGTTTTATTGTTATGTTTTTGCAGCTGAAGGGTTTGGCATCCGCCCCGAAGTATGCTGCGCTATTAAGTTCAATGGCGAATCCAGCTTTGTGATCCCCGCTTGGTAGATTATCCCTTAATTCCAAAAAGTCAATGATAGCCTCATCGTTTTGGAAGAGGTCAAGACATGGAGGATTTGATTGGTTCCATTCGATGAGTTCAGGGTGGATAATGGGCATTACTTCATCGATTAGATTAAGTTTGTTAGAGGTATCAGTGAGGGTTAAGACAGTGTGGTGAAGGTCGTTGATGGTACTCTCCCTGTCAAAATCAGGCATAGGATGAGACGTAGGGTCTGTGGAAGATGTTTCCAGCTCAAGTACCCAAGTGGTCTTTATCTGTGCTTCTCCGTAAACAGGAATGTCTTTGCGTGGCGGAGGTGGTGATGTGTCTTCCTCATCTGAAGTGTTAAGTTGCACTGAATCGAATTCCCACTCATGTGAGTCGGTCTCTGAATCACTTTCCAGCATCCGATTGCTATACCATACTGGGATGTCTTTGGAGTTGAACACGGCAGGTGTGATTGGTTTATGTACTTTTGTGGTGATCGGTGTTGTAGGAACCGTGATGGGTTTTAAAGGATTTGTCACTGGAAGTATCGGCAGTGTTGATTTAGTGACTTCTGTTGGAATGGCTGGTGCCATAGATGCTGCTGCGGGTTCTGATACAGTTGTTGCTACAGATGGTGTTGCTGATGGGATTACTGGTTCGTTTGGTGGGATGTTTGGCACTGGTGATGGTTGCGGTGGAGTTGTGAGCCTTGATGGGGCAGTGGGGATAGTGCTTGATGGTGCTTTGAGTATGAAAGGTGTCCTCTTTGCAGTAGGTGGGCAATATGGTTTGCTAGGTTTTCCTTTAAATCTGAGTTTAGGAAGGACTTCTTTTTCAAAGCCTAGGCCTGTATTACCTTTGGGCTTGAACTCTGGCAACAGCGGTTCTTGTCGTCCTTGTTTGCAGGATCCCAAAGCACTCTGACCATCATACCCCATTCTTTGCATAATGAGGAGGCCTTTGCCATATTGTTCCGTAGGAAGTGTAACTCGCGGTATGTCGGTGGTGATGGGATCCTTATAGATCCAGTCCGCTAGGTCCTCATCTTGTGTTTCTTCCTCTTGACTCTTTCCAAGGATGAAAGGCGTTAAGGCACATGCTGGTGTGATTAGTGGTTGCTGGAGTAACTGCTGTGGTTTACCATGTGTTCTAGGAGAAGTGGGCATTTGTCCCACACAAAAGAGCTGACTCAAGTTGTATTCCCCGGGACCTTCCTCTGCGACTTTCATCTTAAGCTTTTCTTGCTTGGGTATAGGAGTGTTTGAACTGGCAAGAGAGGCGGGATTTACATATGATGTGGAGGAAATGGCTTCCCTATTATTAGGAACAGTAATCTCTGGTTGATGGCTGATATTATGGCAAAATGCAAAGGGATTTGCATCGCCCAGGATTGTGATCTTTGTACCGTTATGTGGGAACTTGATACATTGATGGTAGGTAGATGGAACAGCTTGCATGGCATGTATCCAAGGTCTCCCTAATAATAGATTATATGGCAGAGGAAGGTCCAGAACCTGACAGATGATGTGCTTTACCACAGGGCCCACTCGGATTGGTAGTACCACAGCTCCTTTGGATGAACGTTCTGCATCATCATAGGCCTTGATGGTGATCTTCTTGCGAGGATCCACGGATTCTATTGCATATCCCAATGTTGTGACCAATTGTAGTGTGCAAATGTTTAGGCCTGCTCCATTATCAATCAAGACTCGCTTGATCCTGTGTTGGTTGACAAAGCCTTCAATGTGGAGTGAGGCGTTATGAGGTTGCTAGAAGGAAGAGTTGTCACTTTCAGAAAAAGTGAGACAAGGTGATGACTTTAGATTTCCAACCATGGCTTGAAATTGGTCCGTGTTCAGGTTTGCAGGGACTGACGCCTCTTGGAGTGCTTGATCCAAGATAGTTTTATGAGATGGTGATAGGCGTAATAGCTCTAAAATGGATATGAGCGCAGGCGTTTTGTCTAATTGTTCCACAAGATTGTACTGCTTTGGGATGGAGGTGGTGCCTTGTGGAGCTGCCTTGATGGTGACCTTGCCACGACGTGTAACAACATTGCAATTTGAGGTGGGATTTTTGAAGGTGATAGTTGCAATTTGTTCACTGGCATCATACAGGTGATTGACAGTGTAGTTATACGCAGCTTGCGTATAATCAGTGGTATCAGGACCTCGTCTGGAAGTGGAAGGACCCCTTTGATCTTGTGATGGAAGTGGATTCTTGAACATCTGATGATCATTATTGGTTGTTTTTGGGTCATGTCCTTCAATTTCAATTTCTCCTCGGTCAATAAGATCCTGAATGAGATCTTTCAATCGATGACAATTACTTGTCTTATGTCCTCTTCCTTGATGGAATTCACAATGTTCAGTATCTCTCCACCATGCTGGTTTGACTTGAGGCTCATAATTTGATAACTTAGGTAGCGTGATCAAATTCTGAGAAATGAGTTGTCGCATCACTGTTTCAATGGGTTCCCCTAAGGGAGTGTATGTGCGTTTTTGTTTTTGTGGACGAGGTCTTGGTTCATCCTGAGACGTGATGCGACCTTGATTAGGAAGGACATTTGTGTTATTTTGAGGTGGAGGATTTTGTCCTGCAAATCGAACCACAGGTTGTGCATTTTGGATAGTTCGAGCATCCACAACCCCATCATTGACGATATTCTTATTCTTGTTCCAGAAGTTCGGTTTATCACTATTGAAGCGCGGGCGAGGACCATCTTTGGGTTCATTAAAGATTTTGATGAGTCCTTTTTTGATGAGTGCCCGCTCACATTTTATACCCTTGGTGATCATATCGTTAAAAGAATCGGTGTCTTTGACATCCAGGTGAAATTCCATTTCTTCGTTTAAGTTGGAAATGAAAATTTCCACTAGTTCTCGTTCAGGTAACTGAAGAGAACGTCTGCTAGACATTTGGCGCCATCGTTGCAGGAATACTGAGAATAATTCACCTGGTTTTTGTTTGGTGTTACATAGATCAGCCATGGTGATGTCACGTTCAATATTATAAGAGTAATGAGATAGGAACTTCTGGATGAGTTCCTCAAATGTTCTTATGCCACCTGGTAGTCGGGAAAACCATGATGTGGTTGTTCCTCCCAAGCTTTGGGGAAAAAGGCGCATTAAGTATGTGTCCTCATAAGCTACTTCAAGACAAGCAGAATGAAATTCTCGGACATGATCGCGGGGATCTCCCTTTCCTCTATATTTTTCGAATTTTGGTGTTTCGAACCCGCGTGGAAAGGGTGGCATATAAAGATTCCTGTCAAACGGATAGGGACAGATGTCGTTAAGTGAGAATTGATTGGTTTTAACACCACTATGAAGTTGTTGGGCGAGATTCTCAACTTGTTGCCGCAACATCTCTATTTCATTAGGAGGAGGAGGTGGTGGGTTACCTCGAGGGATGTTATATCTGATGGGATCTCTATGCCTTTCCTCCTCATGGCGACTTTGTCTTTCTGATGCTTGTCTTAATTGGGCAAGATCAAAGTCTGAGGGGAGTTTGGCTCCTTCTTGAGCTAGTCTTAAGAAGTGAGCATCCGCATTGCTCCTTAGTATTTCATCGAATAATCTGTTAAAATGAGGGTTATGCTGAACCCTTTCGATTGTTGAAGGAGTGGGTGTACTTGGGTTTTCATCATTCCCAGTTCCTCCAAGTGCTTCTTGAAATTCATTGAGGTTGTCCTCTTCTTCCTCAATTTCCATTTCTCGTTGCCTTGATCGTGATCGGGTTTGAGCCATTTTGTTTGCAAGTTTGTTTTGAAGTTGATTGAAGACGATGATGAGTGGTGATGAAATGCAAGATTGATTGGTTGGTGATTTGTGTTGTATGGGGATCTCTAGCACTTTCAAGGTAGATATAACCGAAATTCCTTTCTTTGACTTGCTTGTTTGTTTGATAAGTTTGGATGTGATAAGGTGTAGAGAAATCTGAGATGTGTTACAGATTTTGACTACCTAGCAATGAGAGGATTCACTCATGAACTAGTTTTAACCTGCGTAGATGTGTCTCTTAGGATGAGCTTATCCTAGATGTAGAAACAATCTAAAAGTGATGTGTTTTGATTTCAAGCAATATCTAAAAAGGGATCTTGGGACAAGAACCTCTGAATGTTTTGAGAGTTTTGGGATGAATTGATGATGGTGTATGAGTGGGATGATGGATGTTTTGTTGTCAACTTTCAATAAAAACTCTGTGTCACAAATGGGACAAACTCTGTTTCTTCCCTTTCAGGCGTTGGTGGTACTTCTCGAGCTGTGTTGTAGGTGATACAGATGTTTGGGAAGAAGTTGGGATCAATCTTTCCTCCTTGATTTTTGTGATAACTCAGAGCTCTATATTGCATAAAAGCTCTGCGGTTTAATGATTCAGAATCAAATTCGTTTGTTTTACCTTGAAGGTATAGACGCATGCGATGTAGAAAGACTCTATGTGAGACAAAGATTTGTCGATTGATATAGAAGAATTTCCTCCTTTTGATTAAAGCCTTTGAGCTTAATGGTCTTCTTTTCAAGGTAATATTCTGATGACACTTCTTCTTTCGCAAGATGTGAAGAATGGTCATAAAAGTGGTGACTCTGTGTTGTTTGCACTTTGTTTTTGGTATTTTTGTTTGTGTTGACAGATGTTGGATGAGTACTTTGTTTTTGAAAGTGATTTTCTGATTTTTCTTTGACAAGAAAACAAAGCAAGCACACAAACACAAAATTGTAGCCTCAAAGGCACAAATGAGTATGGGTCTAGATTAACCCAATCCTTGGACTTGTTTTTGACCCTTCCTTTTGATTTATTTTAAGGTATAATTCCAAAGCCTGAAGTCGGCTCAATTTGCTCTAGGTCTGTAAAACGAACACACTTCAAACACTCTTTATCCCTATGGTCAAATGGCCAGTTGTGATAAATTTAGCCCACATCTTGATATTTCTTCGACTTTGGTACTACATACCTTATGAATCCCGCCGTGGCAGGTAAGGATGTGATATACTAAGTCTTGCACGAGCATAACAAATAGATGATCCCTATGATGGGGGAGTCACCACTTTTATCAAGCCACAAGTGACTTTTCAAAAAGCTATGTTTCTACTCAAGGAAATATGTATGGTGAGTATCTTGGGAGCAAAACCTTCTATGCTCTTGCACTAAATTATACCTCAAATATCCTCAATCAATAGAACAGGTGGGCTACTACTTAAAAGTGTTTAGTCATGTTCGATGGCTTTGGACATAAGTTCATTCTGCAGTGACTCACTTAAGAGCCTTGTAACTGGTGGTGGGGCCCATTTGTCCTTTCGGCCAGTTACACTGTAGGAACAGCTATACCCAAGGCTACAGCTTTCGCTCTCACCTGATTTCTATAGCGGCTCGAAGGATTTACCGCTCGAGGTCGTTCCCAAGAGTATCGATCCCTTGGCAGGCCTCTCTTAAAAAGATAAAATTTTGAGCGTTACTAACACTTTTCTCTTGCACCTAGGACCACGAGAGCCAAGGGAGAGGATAGTGTGTGTTAGAAGTAGGACCACTCGACTGACTTTTTGTGCACAAGCGTGCCAAACACGTAAAACACTTGTTCCTTTTAATCCAGCATTTGCAAATGTGATCTAACTATTTGGAGATGTTGCTCCAACAGCCATGGTGTTCTTTTTAACTTCAAAGCAATATGTTTTGTAATCTAGAAGTTGAAAGTCCTGGTCAACTTAATGAAAAACACGATTGCATGAAGGAAAATTTGTTTTTGCCAAAATGAAGACAAGTGGATTGTTCTTTTTACTGCACCAAAAATTTGAAGTGTGGATTGTGATTTTTAAGTCCCAATTGATGCAAGAAATAAAGTTTGTTTGGTTGATTTTAAGCACCAAAACCAAAATGTATCCCTAACTAAAAAAACAATGAAACTATTTTTTTGTGTTTTTAAGTTCTTTTTAAGCACTAAATAAAAAAAATTTTGTGATTTTTTTTTGTTGTGTTGTTAACCTGCACAAAGAAAAGAAACAAGTTAGTAAAATTAGTGCTCAAAGGGGGGCTTCCACAAGCCTAATTTTTTTTTGATTTTTCGGTTACAAGTCTAATTGGGCGACACTCTGTCGCAATAGCGCTATTCTGTATTTTTTCAGAAGCGCTGATTTATGCAATAGCGCTAGTCTGTGTGAGCCGAAGCGCTAATTTAAACAGTAGCGCTGAAAGAAAACCAGAATCCCGAATAGACAAAAGCGCTAAAATAGTGTCAGTAGCGCTGAAACTGGAACAATAGCGCTGAAATGCCGTCAATAGCGCTGCAATGTTGTCAATAGCGCTATTTGAGTGTTAATAGCGCTAAAATAGATTTTTCAAAAGCGCTAAAACGCGTTCAATAGCGCCGAAGCGCGACCTGTGTGGCAATTTCAACATTCAGACATGTTAGTTAAAAAAAATGATTATGTTTTTGCGTGTTCGATTCACGTCGGGTTCACCAAATGATGCCCTCCTAAATGGCACAAGATTAGTCCAAGATCAAACAACACAAAACACACAAAAAGTTAGCGTTAGTCAATCGAAAACTAATCTAAAAAGGCATACCAAGAGAGAGACTAAAAGCATGCAAGCATATTTAACTATCAAAGCAAACATGATGAGGCATCTCCAAATACCTCCTAACATACTCCTAGCTTCTTCTCCCTTGTTCCTCTCCTCTCCAAGTTCCAAAATAGTGTAGCTCTCAGCAGCTTTTTGCACTATGGATGCTTATGGAGGATTGAGATTTATAGAATAGCTCTAAATGTGAAATAAAAAGCTATTTTAATGCTAAAATGATGTGTTTTAACCAAAAGACAAGAGATTAAATTGTTTATGCTAAAATGCTCTCTAAAATGGCTATAATCTAAATGCTTACAAGTTTTCAGGATCTGGATTATGAAGGAATGAGCTTTATTTATAGGAAAAATGGAGCAATGGATGGTTGAGATTGAGTAATCTCAACAAGGGTCAGGATTGAATGATTTCAAATCCATGTGAGGGCTTTCAACCCAATCCCAAGATGACAAGTGTCAATGTGAGATAGGTTGAGAGGAGGGGGAATAAGCATTAAATGCCTGACATGACTCTGGGATTTTAGAATCAAGGTTGGTTGAATGAATAAACTCTTTATTCAAAGAATAAAGCTTTTATCCAATGGATAAAATCTTGTGCAAATGTGAAATGGATGAATATGGTCAAACAATAAATGTTTGGGGAGACAAGATTGAAATAACCATAAATGGTTATGTAAGAGCCATAAATGGTCATGTAAGAGCCATTAGTGGTCTTGGAAGACTTTGGAGGTTAATTTGTTGAACACACAAAGCATTAAATGCTTTTCAAAGACTTTGGAGTCTTTGAGAAGTGACTCCATTTTGCTTAGGAATGTGACAATAATTAAGGGATGGATTAAGTTAATTAGGAAGGGGTTAGAAGAATCTAGAAGGGGATTAGATTTTGCAAGTGGATTTGGTGGGTGAGGGAAAATAGGATTTTATTTAAAATAAAAATTCATTTATTTCAATAAATGTGTGCAAGTTGCATTTGTAGGAAAATGCAAGTGGGGGGGGGGGATAATGATTTAAATAAATGTTTTATTTAATTTATTTAAAAGAGGAATAGGGGGATTTAATTAAATAAATAGATTTTATTTATTTAATTGATTTGTATTTGGTTTAATGAATTAATTAAAATAAATTGAATAATTTATTTAATTAATAGAAGAATGTTTGGGGATGAATTAATTAAATATTAATTTAATTAATTGATGGCTAGTGGATTTTTAATCAAATAAATACAAAATATTCATTTAATTAAAATGGACAGATTTATGTGACTACAATAAGAAATTTATCTAAAATCCTATTAAAGTGTTTGATCTGATTCACAATAATAAAGGAGTGTCATTCACCAAAATTTGATTGAGATAAAATTGGCATGGTGACAAGAAAGACAACATATTTAGTCAAACCTGTTTCATTTATCGCAATTAGAGTTTTAAATTGAAAATAAGTTGGATATAAATTTTAATCTATTTATGAACATCAAAAAATATCCAACAAATTAGCTTTTTCATAAAAGAGTCCAAACAAACTCTTTTTCCAATCAATCAGAAGACAAGTTGTAATAGGTCTTTACTTCTTAGTCACTATTTTGTTGTCACTTAGAAGAATAAGTCTCTTCCTTATTTAAAGGGACTATGTGACACATATTAAATGTTTTTTAGAGATTCAATTATTTATATATTTGAATTTTTAATAAATAAAAGGGTAGTAGATGGTAACTAGGATTAGAGAGTCACAATTCTGTAAAAAAAGATCTATAGCAACAATAATTTTAATAGAAGCAATAGATTATATTTTGAAGGAATAAATTTACTTGTATGAGTTTTGATAACTTTTCCAAAAGTGTAAATTATCTAAGCAAAGTTCACTTAAGATATTTTGCACCTTTGATAGTTGTAGAAGCAAAACCCACGTCAAACTGATGTGTTATTACACAATTTCCTATTGTCACTGTTGTACAGTTAGATTTATTTTCAGCATTGTTATGTTTCCAGTTTTGTTTATTAATTTTAGTTGATTTCCTATACACATTGATAATATAACTTAGAGAATATCATAGTGCACAAACAATGTTGATCCATTTCAAGTACACATCCTTAGGTTGACAATTAAATGTAGTTTCTAGTCCATGAAGGGTTGCTCATATTGGGTAACTATCCCTTGTTGGAGTTGAGAAACACAACACCACAGGAGCCTAAAGATCTTCTGCAAGCTCAAACAATCTGTCACAAGGAGAAGCAATGAAGCAAAACAATCTGAATAACAAAACACAGTAAAATATGCTCAAAAGAGGAGAGCTCAATATTCACCAAAATATGTAATGACATAATCCTTCTTCTTACAAAGAAAAGAATGAACTTAACCTTTAATAGGCCAAGAAACCCTAAAAGGGAAAACCTAGGTTTGCACATAATAATTAATAAAAGAATTAATTATTATGCACCTAAAGTTAGCTTAAGTGTAAAAGAGATAAAAGGGAACTTAAATAATTAAGCAAATATTGTTTAATTAATCAAGTAAATACCCAAATACTCTAACCCCCCCCCTTAAGCTAGACTTGGGGAGAAGCTAAAACCTAGAACAACTACTGAAAGTAGGAAAGATGGGTCTCGGCAACAAGGCCTGATCAGGTACCCAAATACAATGAATTCTCTATGAACTGGAGAAATAGAGAAAACCACGTGGGAAAAAACTCTACTCCAAAAAGAGATGGAAAATAACATCACTGAAGCATGAAGAACCTACAAACTCTGTCGAAGAATAACTGCTGATCTGAAGAACCTCCACTGAAATAGAACATGACTAGGTAGAGAAGATTGTAATCTTTATGAGTGCCCTCAAATGACACTACTCGAGTCAAATGGCAAACAAGGCAAACGGCTGAACTCAAAGATACAGATGGCATGTGAAACCAAAGCCTAAAGAGCTGATCAATAGAACCACAAAAGCATTAGAACCAACAGGACAAACCTCCCCATAATGCTGAAGAGGGAGAGGGATAGGTACACTGAAAAGAACAACCAACAAGAACTGCATGACGAAGAACCAAGAACATCAAAGGTGCTGAGACAGTACACAGTGTCGTGGAAGGAACACTCACTTGACACACAACATGAGGCAAATGCCATGGAAGGAATACTCACTGGACAAAGCCAGATGGCAAACAAGGCAAACATCAACCCCCTCATGGCACTTTATAAGTAGTGCATGTACAACAAGGCACAAGATGTGCAGGATCCCAAGTAAACAATGCATGATGGCACTTTATCTCAGTGCGTTTGCATAAATACAAGCTACAATGATAAGAAGACTGGAAATAGAAACAAGAACCAAAATAGAGACATCCTACTCAAAGAAGAGATCCCAGGACCTAAAACAACCAAGATATCCACCAAAGTGCTGAAAAGCAAAAAACTGAATAAAATATGCATAGAGAAGAATCTGGAAATAAAACTCATATGGCTGGAAATTACACAACATACACTTTCTAAAAATATAAACTTTTTGAAAAATAGAGGTCGGATACTCATTCTACGGCTCCCGGAGTGCAAAAAAGAGACCCCACTTTGACTGGAAAAAAACATAGTCAAACAGAAAAATTGGAAACAATTACCAACATGACAAGGTCCGACTCGAAACCAGCTTTCCGACGCCTATTCATTTTTGAAAAAATGACTCTGTATTCCCAAGATATGACCAAAAACCAAACCCCCCTTCAAAACAAGAGGAAGGGGTAGTCGGGTGGCTGTTTGGGCGGAGGTGGCCAGTGAGCGGCGCACTGGTGGCGGGCTGGTGGCGCCCCGATGGTGGAGCGGTCGTCGGGCGGTGCAAGGGCAGCTTAGCGAGCGGAGGTGGCCGCAGGGCAAAGCGGCGGCTAAGCACGAGCGGCGGGCAGTGGGTCGAGGGCTGAGCATGGGCGGCAGGGCCAGGGAGCAGCGGTGGCCGGGGTTGCAGCGGCGGTGGTGCAGAAGGCGGCACTGCGGCCGGACGAGGTGAGCGGCGGGGGCCGCAGGGAGCTGTCGGCGGGGGCTGGAGGAAGGCGGCGACGGGCCCGGTCTGATAGGGCCGGTGGGGGCCGGACTATCAGACCGACGATAGGGTACGAAATCCTGTGCCCCAATTGTTTTTCTCGAACTACGTGCCAGGGTCGTAGGACCTAGATCTGGAGATAAAATACTCCTAGAGGCTCAGGAACCAAAAAAGGTCAAATTTTATATGACCATAGGGGTTTTCAGGCCTTTTGAGCATGATGGTGAGGTCCGTTTAGGCCCAAAATGCTCAGAAAAAGGCCAATCCCTAAGTACATAAAAAAACTTTCTGAAACCCCAGATCTACTTCCAATGCAAAAATTCTCAAAATAAGAACAGATAGTTGCAGATCTAAAGCTCTGATACCATGCTGGAGTTGAGAAACACAACACCACAGGAGCCTAAAGATCTTCTGCAAGCTAAAACAATATGTTACAAGGAGAAGCAATGAAGCAAAACAATCTGAATAACAAAACACAAAAAAAAATGCTCAAAAGAGGAGAGCTCAATATTCACCAAAATGTGTAATGACATAATCCTTCTTCTTACAAAGAAAATAATGAACTTAAAACCTTTAATAGGTCAAGAAACCCTAAAAGGGAAAACCTAGGTTTGCACATAATAATTAATAAAAGAATTAATTATTATGCACCTAAAGTTAGCTTAAGTGTAAAAGAGATAAAGGGAGCTTAAATAATTAAACAAATATTGTTTAATTATTCAAGTAAATACCCGAATACTCTAACATCCCTAAGTTAGAAAATATATTAGACCATCACTGAATCTTAATTGGAATTATAATCCTCGACACCATTCAAACTTTCTATCCCGAAAGCTAGCTTCACTCCATCTAAAAATCTCCCACATTTAAAACTAGTTCGGCTCCCTGTGTCCCAAAATCCACCATCTTGAATCCTTTATCAACCATTTCATACATTTTAGGTCCGTATGTCCCAAAATTCACATCATCACATCCATCTAAATCTCAAAAACTAAAGGTGTGTATTAACGTAGATCTTGCCAAAATTTCGATCCACTCGTACATAAATATTCCAACGCCCATACATTATCCAACACCTATTTTCCATCCTTCCATCCCTCTCATCTAGTCCTTTGCATAAATTCTTACCTTTCATCTTATCTTCCATCTCATCTCTATTTATCATCATCCTACCAATTCCTATGATGATACTTCTAATAGCCACATAGTCCATTGTACCACGTCTTCCAAGGATACCATCTAAGGAACTAGATGTTGCATATATTGTCATTGATGTTAATAGTATGACAATGAACCAATTTAGAATAGTATTTATGATGGATGACTAGAAATTAGAAGATTACGAAGTAGTACCACTTGATTATTTTTCTACACTCTCTCTGCACCTTATCTTTTGAAGTCCATATTTGCAAGTAGTTTGAAGATGTTTGGTTATGGCCAAGGTAGGAAAGATGTCACATAGGTATTGAATAATCAATTGCATTTCTCTACTATTACATACATGGCTTTGTATTTTGGATGTAAGACAAAATAAGTTGTGAAGTATGTGTGTTTCTGACCTTAGGTCACAAAAGCTAAGACGTGACTTTCAGGGGGTTCCAAAGTGAAGTTGGTATTGTTTCCTGACAAGATGTATGAAAAGAATGCTTTGCACTTCTCTACACTTCAATAATTATTCTTGCAGTTTGGATGACTTGTTCACATTGTCTATATACTACCTCATCATAAGTTTTAGGTGTTCAAGTGTACCGCAAGTATCATGGATTTCAATGATTTATCACAATACTATGTTTTCTAGTTCGCATAGGTTGTTGGGCTAAGTATTTGTTTGCTCAAGCACCAACTCAATTTTGTGTGATAATGTAAAAGAAGGTGTTTGGGAAATTTTTTTAATTTTATATAATGATTATCTATGCTTCACATATTGGTTCTTGTTCTCTCTAGTACTTCTTGTGATCTAGAGAAAATGTATAGATTGACAGATGCTTGTTGGGCCAACTTGGAACTTCTCCGCCAATACCTTGATGTATATGCCTACATGGATATGAGTGCTAAGTTGATTTTAGTCTTGTTTACTCCTTGTTTGGACTACAACTATTTTCCTTTCTCTATGGAAGATTTTCGGCTTGCCTTTTGTTGATGCATGTTTCATGTCTACATGTTTCATCTTGTTTGACTAGGAGAAAGCTTGTTGATGCTTGTAGAGGATATAAATGAAAGACCAAATCATTGAAAATGTGGTGGCGATGAGGAAATGTTAGCAAATATCTAAAATGAACTAGAGGTAGTGAGTCAAAGGTATCATATGAGTAAAGAAGTGTTTCAGAGGTTGTGAGTCAAAAGCAGTTGGCATTGTCTAGTAGAAGTGTTACAGAGGAAGTTAATAAAAAAATGCATGCTATTATGAGGTCATAGCCTTCTTCTATAAGTGTTGTGATTCATAGGGAGTAGTAAACTTCCTTTGGTTGTAGCCATAAAACTATGTTTTAGGGAGTTACAACTTCCTTTGGGTTGTAGCCCATAAAAGCTAATGTCATATTTTTTTATTTGTGAGGCTAGATTTGGATAGAGCTCCAAGTAGCTTACTCAAAGTGGTTTTTCCATTGTTAGGTTTTCCATGTAAATCTAGTGTCTTCTTATGCAAATGTGATGAATGTTCTATTTCGTTATTGCTAATATGTTTTGATTAAGGGTTTGATTTGATATAGATTCTGAAGGGTTCAGGTTTTACTCAAATACTAATTCAACCCGCCTTCTCACTATTTTGGTGTGTTTAACACTATATGATTGATTCCTTTCTCCATCTCATACGATGCATCTGTTATCTTTCAAAAACATTAACATGATGAAAACTTAATAAACAAATGTCATTTTTGGTATACAAAAAATGAAAAACAAAAGAGAAATAATATATCCAATGGTGAAAACCATTTTTTGTGGTTTCTTGGAAAAGCACCATGATGAAAACCTAGAATATAGGCATTATGTGCAATCCAATATCCTCTTGCACTCTACACTTGGGGGAAAGTTTCATCCATTTCATCCTACATACCACATCCTCCATCAGGTACCCCTTATCCTTTATCCATCACCCTATCTGCATCTATCTCTCCTTTTCCACCTATGATCTTGACAAGGCTAAATATCTTCATAATCATCATTTATCTACTTCACCTTATCCACACCCTTCACACTACATCCCTTATCTTATCCATAACTTATCTCCATCCTCTCCAAATCCATCCCTTGATCTTGATCAAAACTAGGGGCATATCTTTAAAATAAGTTTTGGAAAACTCTTGACATGCCCATTCCTTTGGACCACATACCATTCAATGCACCATGTCATTACCTACATAGGCATCTATCCATACCTTTAGCTTGGATAAAATATGTTATCCCATTGTGAGATATTCCTTAGAATATCAAATCTACTTTGATACCATAATAAGCTACATCCATCCTTCACCTATCAATTTCCATTACACTAGTATATTCATCCATTCATAATGTTTTGGATGCCTTGCTAGACACTAAGGGAAAGTGAATACATATTTCTTGGGAACAAATCTTGATATATGTCTTTCACCTCAATTAGTGATTTAGATGTCTTCCATTATCACATATTCCAAAAATTCAAAAAAGAAATATAAAAAAAAATCCAAAAAAATTAAATAGTAAATTTTTTTTAAAAATCAAATATCTTAAAAATATATATATATATTCAAAAAATAATTGAAATTTAAAAAAAAAAACAAATATTCCAATAATCCAAAAATATCAAATATCATAAAAATAAAATAAAAAGAGTCAAATATCATAAAAATAAAATAAAAAGAGTCAAATATCAAAAAAATCAAATGCCTTTTCCTCTCACCATATAATCAAACATCATAACATATCCAGCCATATACTATCTCATCCATAATAAATTATCATTTGCCTAGACTTTGACATTTAAACAAGAACAAACTAAGTATTACATAGAAACACCGAGCTTTAAACAAATCACAAACAAAAGACAACTACTAAGATAGCCTATTGCCTAATCAATCAATTGCTTAAAACAACTTTAACCATCCTGATCAATATATCATGCCTTAACAAATATATCTTTCCTATAGTAGCCCTTTTATCCAACATCATCTTATTTGAAGTACCTATCTTTTGGCAAGAAGATCTAAATGGATGGTGATTTTTTTAGTTAGCGTGTCTTTTACTTTGCTTGATTTATCTTATGTCATGTTCCTATGCTACTTGAGGATATCTACAAATGATTAGAGAAGCAATGATGGGACATAGCCATTATTTTTGTATGTTGTGTTTGTGGAATGTTCTTGCAACATTACTAGGGAAAATATGTTCCTTGTGTGTTCTGGGATAGTTCTAGCATAAACAATCATCATGTGCAAATAAGGTCATATAATACTTTTTGCATTAGAACTATCATGCTATATAGCTACTTCCACACATATTTTAACAAGGTGTTATTGTGTCTCAAATGAATGAGAACACTCCTTGTTTACAAAGTCACAATCCATGCAAAAGATACCAAAATCAACATGGTTTAATTATAACTTGCTGTACACATATCTATTTGCCATAATAAAACACTCTACGATGATAAAAAGCACCAACAAAAGCATAATTTCATATCAGTTTTCACACCATCATCATTTCATCTTTATATTTATTTTCATTTTTCCTATATACATCTTTCATTCTTGTCTTTCATCATTTTCCATTTTTTATCTAACATTCTTCTCTTTCTTGTACTTTCAAGAGGTCAACTTGATTGGGGCATGTCTATTATCATCATCTTCTTCATTTCTAATTGTTCTTCTTGGCTACTTTTTTTCCCTTTGAAACAATGCTACTTCAAACATTATCTCAAAGAGGGTCAAAATGTAGATACCTAAAAAATGTCCATTCCATCCATATTACCAAATTTGTCTAATCATCACCTAGGTCTCGATTTCATCAAGTTTTCTAATCATCATATCGACTAGTACAAACAACAATGCCTTATAACCTAATCCCTAACAAAATTAATTAAATAGATCTTAAGTTATTTGATTAATGTCATTCATCAATTTATCCCTTTTCATCCTCCTTAATTAAATAATTTTAAATTATTTAATTAATCTATTAATTTATTCTTTTATCCATATTAATTAAATAATTTTAATTATTTAATTAATTTCATCGATTTCTTCTAGTTCAGAATAATTAGATAATTGTTTTTAATTATTTAATTAGCGAACTATTCCTCTATAATTAAATAAGCTATTTTAATTTATTTAGTTATTCCTTTTCTAGATATATTTCTTGTAAAATTAAATAAAATTATTATTTTATTTATTATTCCATCATGCACATGGAATTAATTAATTTATTTAGTTAGTTCTATTTATATCTATCATGCACAATCCCTTCTTCAATTCAACTAACACTCACTTTCAATCTTCATTTTAATCTGATTACTCTACTCATCGTCACTCTTACTTATTTGATCAATCAAATCCACTTCATTAAACCATGCAACTAGTTAACTCCTATTTTTAGCCTTTGATTCTCTCATCAATTCTCAACCATTGATCTTCTAATCTATCTCAAGCAATCTCCACCATTGATCAATATTAGGAAAAATATATAAATTCTACCTTAATCCATCATCATTTTTGAAACCACAATCTTTAAACTTTTGCATTATCATATTGTTACTTGTGCTTGCACAAAATATGAGAGCAATAATACTTTCATTCTTGGAGAGAGCTTGAAGACGTGTTTGAGATAATCATAGTATCTCAATGAGAGCAATAATATTTTCATCACTATGTTTTTAACGGTCATTTTGATATAATCATCCTATTAACCTAGTTTTCTCCTCATTTGTTAGGGTTCACTTGGTTCCATTCACTTTTCTCTCACAATTTGGATTGGCTATAAACCTAAATTTTGCCAGATAAACTCCATATTTGTGTAAGGAAGCAAGACAAATGTCTAATACTAAAGGTTATAAGCCCTTATTGTGCCACAAATCCATAAATATCCTTTATTCGTATGGATCATAAATAAATCCAATGTGAATTATCAAAGGATTCAACCACAAAAATCCTCAAATTCACAAATAATTATGATCTACCATAGCCCATGTAGAGTGGATAAAAAAACGTTTAGGATTGTTCTTTGAAAATTCTTGTGGTTAGAGGATGTTTGGTCAAAATTGATTTGAAAATTTTATTGATGAAGTATGTAATAATTTTTTAGTGTGTATAAGAAACTAAGAAAAATCTAACACCAAAAAATAATAAAACTCAATATATATAATTTCTTTAATAGAATTTGGTATATATAATTTTGTATATAAGACTCCCTTATTACACAACTACTATGAAAGAACATTTATAAGTTTATTGGAGCTCCAACAAATATTAATATAGATATTTATATTTTCATTAAAAAATTAATGGAAGTTTATTATCTCTTTCAATAAAGATAAATAAATGGGAGAGATAAATCTTATATATCCAAAAAAAATAAAACATAAAATGTCTATAAAAAAATAAAGATGAAAATAATAAGAAACGTAATATCATAAGTCCATGTTTATTAGAATAATTAATTGTTGATATTAATAAATATCTCATATAAGTTTACTAATGTAAATCAGCATAATTAACATAACTAATTACAAAGGAAATCATAGCATAGATTATATAATATAAAACAATTTCAAAATTGTATGCGGGAAAAGCGGGCAGATAGAACTCAATATGTGAAAAATGGAGCTCTGGGGAGCCTTGCTCACACACCCACAGGACTTCTTGGTGCAAGCTATGGAGTCATGAAGTATGGCTCAGCTTCCCAATGATGGTTCCATGGTTCTCTATCTTGCACGGTCCCTCAAACCAATGTTTTTGCTCTCAGGTCATTGAGCAAAATGGTTTAGGGATGGCAAATGCAAGAACGAGGGATGCTTTTGTTGATTTTAAGATGAGATGCATCCTAAGCTATGCATGATGCTACAAATGCAATAAACTAGCTATAAGATGACAAGGTTAGTAAACAAGACTATCCTAGCATACTATATTAGTCTATGATTAAGCTAAATGATAAGGAACATACTCTAAATTTGCATATTTAGATTAATTCCTGTTTAAAAGAGAAGCTAAATGATGAGCATAAAATGAGATATGAAAGCTTGAATGGATTTAAGTATAAGTGTGA
Source organism: Cryptomeria japonica (assembly GCF_030272615.1). Lineage (NCBI taxonomy): Eukaryota > Viridiplantae > Streptophyta > Pinopsida > Cupressales > Cupressaceae > Cryptomeria > Cryptomeria japonica. The sequence continues at coordinate 373,386,163 of NC_081407.1, read as the reverse complement.
TGCTAAAGACTTGGATATCAAAATGGAGGAATGAGAGCTCTATTTATAGCAAAAACAAGGCAATGGATGGTCAAGATTGAAAGAGGCAATCAAGGGCCAAGTTTGAAAGTTGGGAATCCATGTTTGCAATTGGCACCAATGAAATGGTGACAATTATCAACATAAGGTTGGTTGAGAGGAGATGTAAGAAGCATTAAATGCTTGAGAAGACCTCATGGTTATCCTAGGGGTTAAGGGTTAAGGTTAAGTTAGGGTTATCCATTGGATAAAGCTTTTACCCAAAGGATAAACTCTTGTGCAAAGGTTTAAGGATAACCATGGTCAAAGCAATAAATGCTTGATGAGACCCTTGGGTTAGATGGAGGTTGAGTTTATGGAAATTCTTTAACCATGTAAGAAGGTTGAGCTAACCATTAATGGTTATGAAGACTTTGGGGACAAATTTGTAAGAGTCCTTCCAAATTTGGGGGTATTCAACAAGTTAGCTTGTTGAATGGATAAAGGCTTTAATGCATTTTGAAGATTTTGCTCCAATTTTGAGAAGTGACCTCCTCAAATTTAGGGAAAAGGGATAATGGATGGGTTTGGGTTAATTAATTAGGTTTAGAAGAATCTAGAAGAGGTTAGAAAGAGGGTTAGGATGCAAGTGGGAGGTGTAGGATTTTGCAAGTGGGTGAGGGAAAATAGGTTTTAATTCAATTTAATTCAATTTGGTTGCAATTAAATAAATTAGATTTATTTAATTTAGGATAACTATTTTAATTAAATTTGAATTTAATTAAAAAGTGGACAGGGGCTTTAATTGAATAAAATGAATTTATCCTATTAAATGGTATAGTGAATTTAATTGAGTAATTTACTTAATTAAAATAGAGGAATGCGGGTAATTTAATTAAATTGGATTTAATTAAATAGAGAAATGAACATAAAATATTCATTTAGGAATATGGTCATTTTTATACGTCTACATTTTGCCCATCTTTGAAGTGACGTGTGTGCACATGTTATTTCAAAGAAAATGATGTGTCGTTGCGATTTTATGATCGATATGGTTTTTTATGATTTTTGTGTCGTGCCCCAGATTTGATGTGTGATGCCCCAAATTTGATAAACGATGGTGATGATGCCCCCTCGAGAGATGAATCAATATTTTAAAATTTTTGATTTGATTTGATAATTTGCGTTTGGTGTGTAAGATTTTGGCTAGGTGAAACGTTTAAATTGATTCATCTCCTGATAATTGACGTGTGCGAGGGTATGAGGGAGATCGCGAGCAAATTACGTGCTCATTTCCCTCACCCTAATTTCATTTTACCCTATAAAAGGGGAAAAGTGTTTTGTTTTGTCTCATTTGTGCTTGTTGACTTTGAAGAAAGAGACTTTTGGAGAGAAGACAAAATGCCTATTCCCTATTCTGCACATCGATTCGAGCGCGTTCGGAGGCATCGGAGACCTGCCGCATATGGTCCACCGGTAAGTCAACCCTTTTGACCCCTTTTTGATTTTTCATTTGATCGTTTTTGGTCGGTTTTTTATTTTTGAAATTCGGTTTTAACGTTTTAGAGCATAGAAGTCTTAGTTTAGCGCATACGAAAATGTTAGTAGCGCATAGGGTATTAATTTAGGGTAGCGTCCGAAAATGAATAGGGTAGCGCATGAAAGTTTTAGGTTAGCGCATGGCGTCAGGTTAGCGCATGATGAATATAAGGTAGCGCATCAGGTTAAAAGGGTAGTGCATAGGTCAAACCTAGCACATAGGGTCCACAGGGGGTCGCATGGGTAGGGAGATTTAACGCGTAGGTTAGACCTAGCGCATAGGGTTGAATAGATAGCGCAAGCATGGGATAGGTTAGCGCATGGGTCGGTTTTAGCGCTTAGGGTAGATTGGGTAGCACATGGAGAAAAAAAGATAGCATGTAGAGTTAGTCTAGCGCATAGGGTAGATAGAATAGCGTGTGGAGAAAACAGTGTAGCGCATGGGTATATTTTTAGCGCATAGCCAAGTTTAATTAGCGCATGGATCAAGTTTTGCAAGATTGGATGATTGTTGAATGAAGAAAATGATATAGGAAAAGGTCAGTTTTGCCGGGAGAGATGGATTTTTGCTATTTGCTATGTCTTTGGTCATGTGTTTGATAATTTGTCCAATATGAGTTTTGATATAACTTGATTTGTTCAAGTTATTGATGTAGTTATTAATGTGTTGTTTTGATCGAACCATGATTTGATTTGTACTGTTTCAAGTTCAAATGTGTGGAGCCTAATTTGTGTTACAAGCTGATATGGGTTGGAAACTTGAGTTATTTTACAAGCTGATATGGGTTGGAAACTTGAGTTGTTTTACAAGCTGATATGGGTGGGAAACTTGATTTGTTTTACAAGTTTATGTGATGTGGAGACTTGAGTTGTTTTACAAGTTTTGATATGGTTTTTGAAAACTTGAGTTGTGTTACAAGTTGATATGGAATGATATGATGTGGAACTTGATTAGTTTTTTGCAAATTGTTTCATGTTTTTGATGTGATTTTGATTCTGATATCTTTGTTTTGATGTGGAAACTGATATTGGACTCATTTTGCTTTTTGACAGGAGCGATTGGGAGTGGTGTAGTCGCGAGAGCGGTTTCCTAGACCTTGGGCATTGATTCCACGATTGGCACAGGCTGACCTAGATGTGATAGAGAGATGTGGCTTATCATCTTTGTTAGATATGCCTCGGTTCACTATGAACCGGGGTCTACTTACAACGCTCGTTGAGAGGTGGCACATTGATACGAACACCTTTCACTTTGCTACTGGTGAGATGACAGTCACTCCAAAGGACTGTTACAGGATTTTGAGGATTCCCATAGCAGGTGCTTTATTGTCGTATGAGCAGACTGAGGAGGGTGGGACTGAGGCACTACGACATATTTTCCATGATGAGACAGTGTGTGGGTATGAAATCCCATGGCAGGAGTTCCTGGATCTAGACTATGCGCCTCTCCCGTCAGTATTAGCAAGTTTCATCGGTGGATTCCTTTGTCCTGATCGTAGGTCAAAGGGATTCTCTGTGGGTTGGGGATTGGTTCTTGAGGAGATGGTGACCTAGGTCCGCAGGTTTGCTTAGGGATCAACCATGTTAGCCCACTTGTACAGGGACCTGCATGAGGTTGTGTATCTGGGTTACAACAGTTTGTCAGCTGGCATGACACTTTTACAGGTATGGTGTTGGGAGCACATTCCAACAGCGAGACCACTAGTGGACAGAGACAGGCCTGCTGGGCGGGCATTTGCTTATGGTTACAGGGGTCTAATTGTCCAGCGTAAGCTAGGAAAACTGGAGCATTGGAGGAGGATTCTGGATAATATAGATACGGTCGTCTGGCGACCATATACAGATTGTGAGGTCTGGGCAGAGGATGGGCTAGAGATGCCTTTTGTATTTATGAGCCAGTTTTTGATAGGGCGAACACCCTTTGTGATAGAGAGATTCCAGGTAGGCAAGGTTTTGAGGCAGTATGGTCGGCAGCAGGGTATACCATAGGGGACCTGCTTGTATGCGCACCGGAGACAGGACATACCAGATTGGGGTCCTACCATTGATAGCGAGGCAGCTGTAGAGGAGTTCTCCAGCTTAGCGAGTCAGATATGGGACTATGCTCCTGAGATATTAGACGTCGGGATGACCCATGAGTTTGCTGGTTTGTTTGCAGCTCGTGTTGTGGCCAAGATATCAGATCCTGAGGAGATGCGGCCAACCTTCGATGATGAGGAGGAGGATGTTGGGGGAGATGGAGATGATGGAGGTGGGGGTGGACGACAAGGGAGAGAATATCGAGGGAGGAGAGGAGACAGAGGTAGAGATAGGGGAGGTCAGGTGGAGAGAGCAGTTCGACGAGCTGTGATGGACAGGGGGAGAGGAGGGTTGGCGATTGGTGCCAGGGAGGAGGGTAGAGTGGGAGAGGTGATGGCAGCGGTGGGAGGGACAGATGAGTGGAGACGGCCAGCATAGAGGAGGAGGACTGATGAGTTACCACCAGCAGCACCTAGGATAGGCAGAGGGATAGGGAGTACCCCTTCACAAGTGCCCCTACGGGTCTGAGTCTCGACACATGTGGAGGATGCTTAGATCAGGACCTTGTAGTTGACAGTTCAGCAGTTGCAGGCACAGCTATTGATGCAACAGCATTAGACTACGCAACTGACTCTAGAGCGAGATACAGAGATAGAGTAGTGCGGTCGAGTGGAGGAGCTGGTAGCTAGCATTCAGAGAGCGGCTGTAGGGGGCCCGATGAGAGATATCATGAGAGAGTTGTCCTCGAGAGTGAGGGAGGCGGAGTATTATAGATGCCATTATGAGGATGTCGTGCCCAAGGAGCGCAGAGTGCAGAGCTTTACGTAGGCGAGATTGAGTCGATCTCGAGAGACTGGGAAACAGTCAGAGAGCAGAGGCATGATGGGGCCCTCGAGACAGGATCCTCCTGGAGATCCAGGAGCTGTGACATCAGCTGCGAGACCATCCCCCTCAAGAGATAGTCATACTTGAGAGATGATGTCCCTATTGTATTTTTAGATCATTGTTTTGTACTGGGCACAGACATGATAGATTTTGTATATTTGGATCATTTTTTATATATATATAGATGACACCATTTTCCTTGATCATGTGATGTGTTTATGGATGCATGTTCTATAAGTTCTTTCTTTACTTGATGATGATGCAATGCTTAGATAGATGATATGATGCATGATGTAAATGTATGATGTATGCTTTGATATGCTGTGAGATGTATCTTGAAAATGAGATGTATGATTTTGATAATGATGTGAGATGTATCTTGAAAATGAGATGTATGATAATGATAATGATGTGAGATGTATCTTGAAAATGAGATGTATGATTTGATATGAAAAATGATATGCAACTACTTTTAAAATGATATGTAACTATTTTAAAATGATATGCAACTATTTGTTTTTGGAGCATCCTCATTCTGCATTTGTCATCCTAATATAACCATATGTTATTTTGCTTTCGATATAGGTATCATCATTGAGCATTGATTTGGTTGGGATATGTTAAAAATTTATACAAGCATAATGGTATAATTGAACCATAATGACCTGAGAAAAATTTACATGATTTTTGATTTTGCAAGATAGCACAAGCATCAAGGTATAATTGAACCAGGATGACCAGAGTGCGGATTGCATATAAACAGACAAGATTAAACCATTTGTATGTGTAAAGTAGAATCATGTCTTCAGTGATATTCGATGTATCACGTCTCGAGACAAGTATTTACACAGTACAAGTGATCGTCTCACAGACAGAAGACTAAGAAAATATTGGAGTTTCCCCATGATCTCTAGCTTTGGAGCATTTAGTGAGAAAATGTAGAGAATCCAATAATTTAAAAACTTCAAATGCAAAAATAGTTAAGATTTTATGTGATAATGCAACATTTAGTACTTCAGAAAATCATCCATCTTAGCATGTTTGTGATTCTCATTTTAGCAATCCAATGTTTTGCTTTGCGCTGGAGTGAAGTTTTTGGTTGTTGGATGTGATATTTCTGAGTTTTGCAAATAGTCTTGATTGTCTTGAATGTGTTGCAAGTTTTGACGATTTATTGCCCCTAGCTGAGTGTACCTCTCTATGCGGATGTGTAGTGATTACCAAGCCAAGGTAAAATGTGGTGAGAGGATATATGGATAAACCAGGATAGTGACTACGCTAAGTATGTCCTGACTGGATATTTGTTAAGTGTCGGGCGATGGCCGATAGTACTTTACTGCAAGTGTATAGATATAGATGAAGGAGTTGTTCTTTCACAATAGCGCCTGTTACTAGGTTTTCACCAGTTGCTTTTATTGTACCTTTTTATTTCTTTTTTCTTTGATTTTTTTTTATTTTTTATTTTTTGCTTTTTCCGTGCATTAGGCTACTTAAGTGTAGTATTTCTTCAGATGAATGTTGTTAGTTGGTTAGTCGAGCACATCTCCTTCTGAGGTTGTAAGCTGATAAGCACCTGATCCATAGACTGATATGATGACATAGGGACCCAACCAATTAGGTTCAAATTTCCCTTTCTTTTCTCGATCTTATTGATTTCTTGGATTTTCTTTGAAGACTAGGTCACCAGCCTTGAAGTTGCGAGGGATGACCTTGTGATTGTAGCTTCTGCACATGCGTTGCTGATATGCTTTCAGATGAGTGTAAGCATGCTGACGTCTCTCATCTAATAGTTCTAGTTCTTGCAGTCGGTTGACTCGATACTCTTCATCTGGGATTAAGCCTTTTAGAGAGACTCTGAGAGATGAAATTTCTACTTCCAGCGGTAAAATAGATTCGGATCCATAGACCAATGAGAAAGGTGTTGCTCCTGTAGGTGTACGGATGCTGGTTCTGTATGCCCAAAGTGCTGGATTGAGTTGTATATGCCAATCTTTGCCTACATCATTTACTGTTTTCTTGAGAATTTTCAGTATTGTTTTGTTGGATGCTTCTGCTTAACCATTCCCTTAGGGATAGTATGGTGTAGGGAACCGATGTTATATTTTGAATTGCTCACATAGTTCTCAGACATCTTGGTTTTTGAATGGTCGTCCATTATTGGTGATGATGGAACGTGGAATACCATATCTGCAGATTGGATAGTTCAGGATAAAAGATGCAATTTGCTTTCCAGTTACTGTGGTCATTGGGACTGCTTCTATCCACTTGGTAAAGTATTCTGTTGCAGTTATAATTAACTTGTGTCCATTTGAAGATGAAGGATGAATTTTGCCGACCAAGTCTAGTCCCCACTAACAAAAGGGCCAGGATGTTGTAAATGGTTGCAGTTCCTGTGCTGGTGCATGTATCAGATTGCCATGGATTTGGCATTTAGGACACTTCTTGGCGAAGTGGTAAGAATATTTCTCCATTGTATGCCAGTAGTATCCCATCCTTAGAAGCTTTTTAGCAAGAGTAGTCCCACTTGAATGTGTTCCACAAATACCTTGTGAAGCTCATGTAAAGTGGAATCAAATTCATTACGATCAAGGCAATGAAGAAGAGTACCATCTAGACCTCGACGGTACAAAGTATCAGCAGTAAGGTTATAACGGGCAGCTTGTCGAATAAAATTATGTTTTTGGTTACAGGATAAGTCAATGGGTAGGACGTTGTTCTTTAGATAATCATACATTGGTCCATACAAAGGAGAATCCGAACTGGTTAAGGCATAGACAACATGGGATTCAGAGTGGTCATAGGCTGGGGAGAACAATTGCTCTACCAGGAACTCGTAACGACTCTGTTGCTCTGGAATTTGTAGTAATGAAGCGATAGTAGCCATGGCATCGACTGCTTTGTTGTTCAACCTTGGTATTTGCTCGAAGGTGATGTGTACAAAATACTGTTTGAAGTCATCCACCATTCGCTTGTCATCCTATGTCTGATAGTCGTTGTTGATTTGATTGACGACTAGTTGCGAATCTCCATAGACCATTAACTCTGTGATTTTTCATTCTACGGCCATTTTGATGCCTATAACCAATGCCTCATATTCAGCCACATTATTTGTGCATGGGAACATAAGCCGGTATGATCTTGGTATGGTATGCCCTTCAGGAGTGATGAATAGAATGCTAGCACCTAAACCATGTTGTGTGTAGGATCCGTCAAAGTATAGGGTCCATTGTGCAGTAGAAATAGCAAGAACGTCCCTGTCCAGAAATTCAATCTCCATAGTTTGTTTTCCTGGTAGCGGTGCTTCGGCTAGTTGATCTGCAATTGTTTGTCCTTTGATGGCTCTTCTTTCTGTGTATTGGATGTCAAATTCACTGAGAATCATGACCCATTTAGCCAATCTGTCGGTAAGAGCTGCCTTGCTGAGTAGATATTTGAGAGGATCAATTTTTGCTACTAGCTTAATTGTGTGTGCTAGCATATAATGTCGGAACTTCTGAGATGCGAAGACTACCATTAGACAAACCTTCTCAATGAATGTATAGTTGAGTTCATAGCCATTCAATGTCCTGTTGATGTAGTAGATGGCTTGTTCCTTTCCTTATTGATCTTCTTGTGCAAACAGTGCCCCCAGTGATATATCGGTTGTTGAAATGTATAGAATAAGGGGCTTTCCTGCGACTGGTGGTACTAGAACTGGTGGGTTCATCAGATACTGTTTGATTTGATAAAAAGATTCTGCACACTTGCCCTCCCATCTGAAAGGTACATTCTTATGGAGCAAATGATTGAATGGTAGACTTTTATCAGCTAGTTGAGAGATGAATCGCCTGATTGATTGAAGTCATCCTTGTAGAGATCTGAGATGAATGATATTCTTTGGTGGTGGCATCTCCATGATGGCTTGTACCTTTGCTGGATCCACTTCAATACCTTTAGCTGAGACGATGTAGCCTAGTAACTTTCCTGATGTAACCCCAAAGACACACTTCTTAGGGTTGAGCCAGACTTGGAATTTCTCCAATCGATCAAAGATTTTTGTTAGGATGTCGGGATGTTCTGCTCTGGTGAATGATTTAGCTAGCAGATCGTCCACATAGTCTTCCATGAAGGTATGCATCATGTCATGAAAGATTGTTGTCATTGCTCGTTGATAAGTAACTCCTGCATTCTTTAAGCCAAAAGGCATAACATTCCAACAGTACATTCCCCAAGGACAGGTGAACGTTGTTTTATCTTGATCTTTTGGGGCTATTTTTATCTGATTATAGCCTGAAAAACTGTCCATTAGTGAGAGCATTGCATGGCTCGCTATGAGGTCTACAATTATGTCAATACTGGGCAAAGGAAAGTCGTCTTTTGGAAAGGCTTTGTTGACATCTCTGAAATCAGTGCAGATTCTGATACTGTCGTCTGGTTTCAATACTGGCACTATGTTGGAGATCCATTCTGCATAGTCGATGGGTCAGATGAATCCGACATCTAATAGTTTCTTTAGTTCAGCTTTGACCCTGAGTGCCACTTGTGGATTCATCTTTCGTAGTTTTTGCTTGACTAGCTTAACTCCTGTAGAGATGGACAAGTGATGCATGATTAAGTGTGGATCAATTCCGGGCATATCTGCATATGACCAAGCAAAGTTAATTTGCTTTTCTTTAAAAAAGATGAGAAATGTTGATCTTTCCTCCTCTGTCAAAGATTCTGCTAGGTGTATGTCTTTGACTGCTTCTGTGGTACCAATGTTGATTGTTTGAGTGGGCTCAATCAATATGGGTGATCGCTCATGAAAATGTTCAGAAAGAGTGTCAAGTCTCCCATCTTTAGGTGCCTTAAAAAGGTTTTCACCCTCAGATGCGTCCTTTATTTTTACTTTTTTGTGATCTAGAGCTGCCATTGACTAGTTTTCAGCATCAGATCTTTTATTTGGTTCATTTTTGCGACTGAGAGACTTGGCACTCCCTGGGTTGCAGACATCATTACTTCGTTCACTAGGAGAGCCTGTTTCCGGGTTAACAGTACATAGGTAATGGATAATAGATTCATCGTCTCGGAAAATTGGTACATCATGTATTTTGGGTTTGTCCCAGTCAATGAGGTTGGGAAAGACAAGCGGTAAGGAATCATTCGGTGGATCAAGTTTTGCTACTGTAAGTGTTAAGACAGAGGTTTCATCGTGATTGGTCTTGGTAAAGGGTGAACTCATAATACTGGTTCCCACTTTTTGACCAACTTTGACACTTAGATGAATATTTTGAAAAAAACCTTCACTTTCTGACACCTATAACTTTTAAACCGTTAAGAATTTGAAGATGATATAAACTAGTGATTTTTAATATCTTGTTTATAGATTCTAAATATATTTTTTGCAAATTTGTTTGAATAAAATTTTATTGATTTTTCCATCTCCCTCAAAAATTAGTTGTTTGCAACAAACAACATTTTTTAAGAGTGATGTGTCTCTCGAAACGCATAATTTTTTTTCTTTAAATAATAAAAACTTAATTCTTTTGAATTTTGGTTTGTAACATCAATACCCAGGGCATGCACTTGGTTTGATAGTGATATGTTGAATATTTTTTATTTTATTAAGTTTTGAAGTTTGACTAATTACAATTTGGATATAGGTGTACGTTTGAACACATAACTTGTTCTATATATATCAAAATTCAATTTTCTTTTTTTTGTTAGAAAGAAAACACCAATACCTAGTGCATAGATATTTTTCAGATTTTTTTTGAATTAGTTTACTATTTTTCCCAATGCATTGAACAAAGAAGTTCATGTTCGGTGGAAAAACTACATTCATAAGAACTAAAATAAAAATATATTAATAAAATTAAATATATTAAAAGTTATACTATTTGGAAAGCTTATAATAAGGACTAAATACTTCAAAAAAAAAACTTTTAAATAAATTAATTTAACCCCCCAAAAGCTAATGTAAAATTATTTTTTTATCAGCATTTGACAGATGCAAAGGAGACTCCATTGCAAGTATGATTTATAAGTAGAGAGGTTCTATCCAAGAAATTTTGATCTAAGAGCCTTTGATTTAACTCTCTTCAATTAATTACTTCAAATGGGACCTCTTAAAGCTTAAATCATTCTATTTTTTTAAAAATGTATGATTTCAGCAAAAATCAGGACGTAACAAAAACTGGGAACCAGCTTTGTGAGTTCACCCTAAAGAAGTCAAGGATTTCGTCGAGGTCTTTGATGGTATTATCTTCCGTATAGACTTGTTCATAATGTTTATGTTCGCTTTCCTTGGCATCATAGATATTTTGCGGTCCAAATTCGAGAGGTCTATCTTCTGCGTTATGTTCTTCCGAAGAAAGGGATATGGTACCAATATTGTCAGTGATATCTGCAGTAGCATTTGATCAGCTGCCCCATTCATATTCATTGGAATCAATCTCTGAGGCATCATCCCAAATTCTATCAGTGCTGTAAACAGGTATATTGTAGGGTGAAAATAGATCTTTGATGATGGATACCAGTTTGATAGTCTTTGTTGATTCGGTGTCAGATCCTGCTTCTACTTTCTGTATTTGTTCATAGACTGTGCCTCCTTGGGGAAGAATAACGGTATTGGGAGATGTTTCTATTGGTTTTTGAGATATTGGTGTTTGAATATGAGCTACTGCTGCAGATATGGCCTTCTTGTGGCTGAGAAGCTTTTCCTGATGTTGCTTCTGTTCTTGACGTTCACGTGCTTTGCGGATTGTTTCTGCTGACTCAAATAGTGTTTCCTACCAGGATTCTTCTTTGTACTTCTTCTTTTCTTTCCATTGAGGTTTTGGAGTTATGCGTGGTGTTTTTCTTAATAGGAAAGTGAGTTTACAACCCAATCTTGTTTTGTCTCTACTGGGTTGTGAAGGAAGATCTATGGGTTCAATGACTCCTTTGCGTTTTCCAATAGGTCCTTTACCATCATATCCCATTTGTTGCATGATTAAGTAGCCCTTTCCATATAGGTGTGTTGGTAAAACTATATCCAGAGCAGCTGCTCTGTTATCTTCTTCCTCATCTTTGTATAACCAGCTAAGAATGTCTTCCTCTTCTGATTCATGTGCTAGAGTGCCTAGTTGGATGAAGGTACCATCAAATTTGGTGATGGGCTAAGTTACCTGATGTGTTGATGTAGTAGGCAATCCATGAGATCTGGGTGATGTTGGTAATTTGGCCAAACACCTGGGTTCCAAAGAGTATTCTCCCATACCTTGTTCTCTGATTTGCATTTTCTGCTTGAAATCTCTAGGTAATGATTCGGGCTTTGCCATCGGTAGATCTGATGTTGAGGACCTCTGTTTTTCCCTATTATGGGGAACCAAACTGTCCTGGGCTACCCCCATTGCATTACAATGTTGAAATGGATTGTGATCAGCATATATGGAGACCTCTTGTCCGTTATAGGGAAATTTGACACACTGGTGATACGTAGAAGGCACTACTTGCATTTCATGTATCCAGGGTCGACCTAATAAAATATTGTAGGTGAGGTCTATGTCTAAGACTTGACACATAGTATCCTTTTGCACTGGTCCAACTTGAATGGGTAACATCATGGTTCCTTTAGATGACCTTTCCTCATCATCATAGGCCTTTATGGTAATCTTTTTACGGGGATCAATAGACTACTCTGAGAAGCCTAATGCACGGATAAGTTTTACGGTACATATATTAAGTCCAGCTCCTCCATCTATTAAGACTCTTTTTACGCTGTGTTTATAAATGATGACTTCAATATGGAAAGGAGTGTTATGCGGATGACTCAAGGAAGTATTATCATGCTCTGAGAAGGTGAGATTATGAGGCCCTATCATATGAGCGACCATGGCTTGAAATCTGTCTACATCCAGATCTTGAGGTACATTTGTTTCCAATAGCGCTTGCTCCAATATGTTTTTGTGTTTTGGTGACAGTTTCAACAGTTCTAGTATAGATATCTAAGCTGGAATTTTGCGTAGTTGGCTGACTAAATCATATTGGATTTTGGGTGTAGTGGTTGTTGGCACGGTATGTCCCTTCAAGACATATTTCTGAGCTTTGGTTGTTACATTGATGGATTCATGATCATGCTGGTCTTGGATTGTGATGACATTTACATGATGGTCTTCAGCTGATATGTGATTGATGGTGTTATTGTAGATGTGGTTGATACAAGATCCGCATGTATTGTTTGAGGTTGAAGCTCCATCTTTGTTGTAGTTTGGAAGAGGATTTTTAAAGGCTCTGTGGTCACCATTTGTTTTGAGACCATCTACCGTTAAGTCACCTCGATCAATCATGTCTTGAACAATGTTTTTCAATCTCATGCAGTCGTTCGTTCGATGACCTTTGTTACGATGAAAATCACAATAATGTGAGTCATTCCACCAAGGTGGTTTGATTTGGGGTTCATAGTTGCTAATTGCAGGCAAAGAGAGAATCTTGTTTGCCAGAAGCTCTCTGAATGTTGACTCTAGTGATTGTCCCAGTGGTGTGAAGACACGTTTTTGGAATTTGTTATTGCTGTCGCGTGAATTGTTACTAGGTCCTTGATTTGTGGTTTTGTTTTGAGTATCATGGGTGTTGTTTGCATTGGATTGACCTTGATTGATATTCGGTGCATATGCATTAGCATTTGGATTAGCACCTTTAGGATTCTTTGTAGCTTGAGGATTTCCGGATAATGCGAGCATTGGTTGCTTAGATTTTGGATCATGTGATTCATTGTTGCCTTTGTTTTTGTTTCGAGTCCAGAATCGAGACTTGTCTAAGTTGCTGTTGTTTTGGTTATTGTAGTTTGATGAATTTATTCTTTCTTTGAAGAATTTGAGTGTTCCCTTTTTGACACATGCCTCTTCTACTTGAATGTCGTTTTCAATTAACTTAGTGAAAGATGGTATGCATTGGAGTTTGAGTCTGTAACTCATTTCACCATTCAAGTTGTCGATGAAGATTTCCATTTTCTCCTTTTCAGGAATGTCTCAAGGATATCGTGAAACCATACGTCGCCAGCGTTGAAGGAATATCATGAATGTTTCATTGTTTTTCTGTTTGGTGTTGCAGACGTCTAGCATGGTTATAGCATGTTGAATGTTATAGGAATATTGTGTTATGAACTTGTTAACCAATTCATCAAATGATTTGACAGGTGGTGTAATTTTGGATAACCATTCAATTGTTTGTCCTCCCAAGCTTCTTGGGAATAACCTCATCAGATAGGTGTCGTCATGAGCAAATTCAAGACTCATGGTACAGAATTCTCTGACATGGTCACGGGGATCACTTTTTCCATCATACTTGTCAAATTTAGGCACGTCTGAATTTGGAGGAAAAGGGATCATGTGCAATCTTCTGTCAAAGGGATAAGGACAAATTTCGTTTAAAGAGTATCGCACTATTGTCCCTTGTTGCATGTCTTGCATTTGTCTTTGTAACATTTGCATTTGTTGAGTAAGGGCAACCAAAGGTGCATTGTTTTGTCGAGGGAAAAGTTCTTCCCTGGTATTGATCCGGGGTTGAAATGGTGTATGGAACGGTATGTTTTGCTCGGGGATGTTTTGTCTTGGTGTATGTTGCTCTGGTATGTTTTGTTCGGGGATATCTTGTTCAGGGTCGCGTGCTTCCCCTTCTCGTTGTCGTTCTTGATATTCGTAATGTTGAGGTCTTGTTTTGAATACATCTGCGTCAAGGTCTTTAGGAAGTTTGACTCCTTTTCTTGTGAGCATGAGCAAGTATTTTTCCTTGTCATTTTCCATGAGCCTTTCTACAAGCTTTTAGATTGAAGCACTTTCTTGGCATTCCTGAAGAAGTTCTTCAGAAATTTCAGTATCCTCTAGGTGTGAACCTTCAAAAGGATTTGATAACCTTCGATTCATACTGGACTCTGCTTGTGCCTTGCTTTGTTGGTTTTGTTGAGAGCGAGTAACAGGCATTTTAGTAGAAAATTTCAGTGACAAAGGGGACAAAATCCTCTTCGATATGTCGCTTGGGGGTTGGTGGTTTAGGTCGGGGTGTGTTGTAAGTGATATACTCGTTAGGCAAGAATGTCGGATTGATCCTTCCTCCACGGTTTATGATTTGATTAAAGGCGGATTTTTGACAATATGCCCTAGTCTTTAAAGGCTCTTTGTCAAATTCATTGGATTTATTTTGGATATAACGTTTGACGTGATGAAGGAATACTTGATGGGATTTGAAGAGTTGAAGATTGATGTATAAAAACTTGTTTCTTTTGATAAATTTGGAAAAACTTGGTTGTTGTTTCTTCAACGTGGTGTTAAGATAAATATTCTTTCTTCTCAGAATATGGGGATTAGTCATGCATAAGTGATCAATGGTTTCCTTTTGATTTGTTTTGGATTCAGTTGATCTTGCTTTTAAAAACTCAAGTTCTACTTTATCAAAGTAAAGGTTTAGATGCCCCTTCACAACAAAGTGTGTCAAATGATATGGATAAAGTCTCCCGATATGGAAACTTGATTTGACAACCTGAGGTTTTAAACAAGTGTTTTTGAGATGAAATCTGTGAGATGATAAAGGATCCTTTTGATACTTGTGATGATGTTTCTGGATTTTGATAGGATAGATATGTTTTACTGTGAGATCAGTTTTAGATTTTTACAACATTTGTTTGACACAAATTTTGCTCAAGAAATAGTTTTTACAGTTTTGTTTTCGCTACTCTGTTTTGACGAAAAATGATGTTAATGAAAAGAGGCTTCCAAAGATGTTTTCAAAATTTTTGAAAATTCCTCACTCTTTTGCCCTCTGTTTTTCAGGTTTTGGTCACGCGCTAAAACAGAGACAAGATGCGCTATCAAATTTACTTCACGCGCTAAATAAAGGACCACACGCGCTAAGCTGCCCCCTGCCACACGCTAAAGTTTCCGACTGTTTAAAATTTTCTTTCTGCCTGGCTCAAAAAGCTATGCACTTGTATGGGTCTGTGACGCGCTAACTATTAAACCCTAAGTGCTAAAGTGTGACTCCTACGCGCTAAGCTGATGCTTCAACACGCTATGCTGTTTTCCAGATGCGTTAACTGTTTAACACTGTTTTGAAATTTTGGATAAACGCTACTGTTTTGACCAGACGCGCTAACTTGATGCTTTGATGCGCTAGCAAAAGTACCTCAAGCGCTAAGAAGTTGTTCTCACGTGCTAAACTGCCCTGGTATTTTCCTTTGCTTGGTTTTCGTAATTTTTGGATTTTTGTTGTGAATTTTTCAGTCTTGATGGATGATTTTCTGAAGTAGTAAATGCAAGCACAGCACCAAAAAGACAACCATTTTGCTTAATCTAACAAAAAGTGTATGTTCTGCGAGGGTGTGTTCAAATCCCCAATGTTTTAACAGGTTTGGATACAAATAATACACTTCAAGAAGACTCTTTATTCAAAGGTCATAAATAACATCATAGCCCACTAGTCTCGATACTCCGTCAGCTCAAACAGCCGTGTCACCCCCTAGAGGGCGCTCATTTTTTTGCCTTTTGTCAGAAATTAACTCAAAGTGAATCGCTTCACAATTGCGTAGTTATCTTGGGAGATATATGGTGAGTGATCTTGGGGGAGGAATCTTCCCCACCCTTGCACTATGATGTTATAAATGTCTGGTTACTGACTCGACTCAAGGCTTCTATTTCTATGGTTCGTAATCAGGCTTCTTGTTCGGCCGTCAATGATAAACTCCCTCAGGAGGCTTTCCAACCTTTAGAACAAAGACTTTACGTATCTCAAGGATACTGGGGGAAGGCTAATCGTTGCGCGCAACCGTTGAAAAGGACTTTCGTCACTTTCCACTTTTGATTATAGTGGGTTGGAATCAAGAGTAATGAAAAGAAGAATCAAGAGTAATGATTGTGAACTTTAATGAAAAGCAATTTGAATAATGCATATCAATTTTTATTGAGGAAAACACTTTCTCAAGGTAGGTAATTTGTTGAAGAGTAATAATTCATTATTCAAAGAGTATGTTAAGTCATACAATTAAAACATGAAAAAAATATAAATGAAAATTAATTATTAATTTAATTATAATAAAAATAGATTAAGTATAAATATTTTTAAATTTTTTATCTACATTTAATATAAAAAACTCTTAACCTATTAGCATAATAAGCAGTTGAATCGTGAGTATTAGTATTTGGATCATTAACATTTATATTTGGATCACTAGTGTTTATATCGATATTTATAATCCTAATAGACACACAAACCAAAATAAATCGAACAACATTGTCAAGCAATACAAATTTTTAAGAATGAGTCCTCTACTGAAAATTAATATGCAAATTTTATCATGAATTTTGTCTCAATTTTTTAGCACCTTTAGGTAATTTAGCATAGAAAACAAAGAAAAATCTAACACAAAAAAATTAATACTTTTAAATTTTTTGATATTAATAAAACTTGGGATACATAATTTCTTGCATAATCTCTTATTTCATGCCTACCAATCAAAGTGGATTAAATAAGTATGAATATGATCTCATTCCTACAATATTTTTTTGTTAATATCATTCACACATAAATTTAGTTAGAAATAACAAAGTTGTGGTCTAATATGAGTAAAATTAGGCAAAAATATAAAAAAGTTACCTTCACATTATATCTTTTCTTCAAATCTAAAAAGACATGAGACTAGGGGAGAGGAGTATATAGTGGAGAGGGGTCTAATACTCCATAAAGTAGTTGGGCACAATTAGCTCTTTAGTGGAGCACAAAAAGTGTCATGTCAATGCTTATCTCAAAAAAGATTTTAGTAAATCTAAACAAAAAAAAAAACCAATTATGTTATACTACATCAGTGCATCAATAAACAGGACGTAGCTATTCTGGCTCCAAAAATATGGTACGTTTGCATGAAAAGTGCATAACACGAAACTTAATCGCACGTTATACATCGTTGATTTTGCAAACTATGACTGTGATTTTCCAAGTAGTCAATAGCTTGATGTACGATTTGGTTGTTTTGAAGCCAGTTTAGCTTATTCCTAATAAACATGACTTAGTGCACAATTGTGACTCTTACCTCTTTGGGGATTATTTTAGACACCTAAAAAACAAGAGCATGTTGATGTGGCATCATAATTTTTTAAAGTAGAAAACTTGACAAGTAAGCAATTATACAAAATTGAGAGTGATTTGAAATATCCACATTAAATTTTGGGAGGTGTGAAGTTTAAGTGTTCTAGTATAAGGCCCTCTCCCCTAGTGCATTTGATTTTTATTCTACACTCAAGCAATAATTAAATCCACAATAAGCCAAAAAGTTAAAATCTTAAAATCAATTCATCTTTAAAAATGAGTTTGATAATAGTTAAATTTCAAATGAAAAATAAAGTAAGAGAATCATAAAAGAAATATGAGAAAATAACAACTCAAATTTTTAACACTTTTTAAGTCATTATGAGAACAATTATCTCAATAGATCAAGACAATTGCATCTTTATTGCAATTTAATTAAAACTATTCCCTTGGAGGCCTTACTCTAAATATATGCATCTTTTTCTTTTTTTGGAAAAATACAAGAAATTCAATATTGAGATCAAGCAAGGAGTGATTTTATAAAGGACATCTACTTAAAATGAGCTTTTAGAACTTAAGGCTAATAGAAAAGTGGGCGTTTAGACATGCACAGGTGCTATACATACTTAAGTATATGATGTTGAAAGTATTAGTTAGGAATGATGCGTACTTGAATATAGGATGTTGAAAGTATTAGTTAGGAATGAGGATAATAACACGTTGATGCAAATTCCTAGATATATTTTTTCACAATGAATAACACAAATGAAAAAAGTAAGAGGACAATATAAGGAACAAGAAACAATCATTTTCATAATGGTTTATTAGATCTATGCATTAGTGTTGTAAGTGGATATAATATGTTGATTTATTTCACTACCATTATCTCTAAGTTTGTACTTGTCCAATCTTTGTTAATATATATGCCTGCGAATTAACTTTCATTGAAAAAAAAGAAAAACCCATAAAATACCTACAAGCTCCTAAAAATATATCTATCAAGCCATACATACATACCTAGGTATTGATTGTAACTCTAAAAAAAATTTATGAAAAGAAAAATTCTTAATAAATGAATTACCGACCTAATGTATTCAACGTGCCAACACTTCACATCGGAGAAAAAAAGGTACCCTAAACACTCACATGCCAATGACATTGAAATAGTATGATCTTTTTGACTTTCTTTCACTTTTTAAGGTTCCTTATAATGAGTAAGATATCTATGGATATATTTTTTGAAAGATTAGTTAGTAAATGATAATAATGTTCCAGAGGACAGAGGTGATCTAATTTTAGCTAGAAAATGGGAAATAAAAAGACATTGTGAACAAGAAGTGACCGCCCATAGAGAGGTACAAGAAAATGATGAAGAATTAGAAAAAGTCAGGGAACGTCCATCCAAGTCCTTTCCAAGGACAAAGACTTTAATGCATGTGGTGCTTTTCGTGTCAAACACACCACCATTACTCTGGCACACATCCAAAAGGGCTTTCAGCTAAAGATCAGATCAATTACCTAGGGCTTACCAGTGTGAAAGTGTGAAGGCCTGTCACATGATATTGCGCCATGTACGTAAACTTAAGCAAGTGGGCAAAGAATGCTAATAAATAAGCCACGTTGACAGTAAGATGAAATCTCAAGTTTGATGGCTTGTTGATTCTGTTGCACTTTGCACAGAGTGGGATCCACACACAGCATCGCATGGGCGGCTGACGATCCTCCAATCGTCCACAGTAAAGAATGCCATCTATAAAGGAAGCATTGATTGCCCTTCGCTGATGCAAAGCAATTGCAAGCGTACGCCCAAATCTCACTGTGCAAATTCCCTGGTCCACCATTACACCTTTCTATTTATTTTCTAAGATTTGCTTAGTTTACAGTGTTGCCTTGTCATATTCCTCACCGTATTCAAATAAGTTACCCCCATTAAGAAAGATTTTCATGAGTTTTGCCCGATTTGGAGAGGAATAAGTTTGTGGGTGTGGGTGTGGCGCAGTGCAAATGCTCGTCTCAAATCTGCTTGTTATACCAGAGGAGGAGCCACTGCTGGTGACTCCGGCCTGTTCTATGCCTCATGAGGTTCTCAGCCTCTCAAATTTGGATTCACAGTTTTTCTTGAGGTTTACCATTGAGTATATCTTTGTGTACAAGCCTCCACAGGGGGAAGATTATGAGGAGGCTGTTGAGAGAATAAGGAATGGGCTTTCTGGAGCTTTGGTGTATTATTACCCTCTGGCGGGAAGATTGAGGAGCAGACATGATCATAAATTAGAGGTAGTGTGTAATGGAGAAGGGGCTGTGTTTGTTCGAGCTAGAGCAAATTTGAGTCTCAAGGAATTTGGGCCTTTGCATAAGCCTGCCAAGTCCTGGAAGAAGCTGCTGCATAAGGTTTCTGCTGATGGGTTTCTGGGCATACCTCCCCTGGTCGTACAGGTATAATTAAATAATTCCATGACTTTTACAGTTAGGACATTAGATGAGAGATGCTGGTTATTCAATTTCCCTCCAAGTATTTGCTACGAAATTTATGAAATTTTTGAGTGGGTATGTGCACATAGATGATAATGAGTTTTTGTTCTGTATCTTACAAAAGCTTTTTGGCAGAACATCCAAGCATATCTGTCCCAGAACTATTATAATCCTCTTGTCCATGCATGATAATGGGTTTTTGTTCGCATTGTATGCTCTCTTTAGCTCTCTACCATCTTAATGATGGATCCGAGTGATTTGAAAATTGGATGCAAAAACTCGTATACAAGCTAACCCAGAAACTTTACAGTTTTCAGGTGAAAGACAGTCAAACAGTCAAAACATCTGTGTTCGAGAAATTTTTCCAGGAGTTTAAATACATGAGAATTTTTAATGTTTCTGTTAGGTGGATGACTGTCAATCTCTGGCCAACTTTTTTGTTTCTTCAATCTTTTTCTTTATTCAAGAATCAGCATTATACGTTTCGTATACGTTTAGGGCAGATGGCAGCTATGATATACCCTAAAGTTATTATTTTACAAGCAAGGAAAAGACAGGTTCACCTGTCTGTTCATTCAGAGTTTTTGTTAGGGAATTTATTTTCTTCTTTTGTCCTAGTTACTAGGATTCAGCAGAGCATATTCAGGTTGGTGTAAGGATCTATTATTACCCTTGGGTGTCATAATTTGTGGGCCATCTGGTATTTGTGGTGTTGGCTGAATGACGGCCATATCATGTGGAACTTTTTCTTGGAACTTCTTCACGAGAGTGAACGAAATGACTGAATTATTATATGGAACTTTTGTCTTGTTTGTGAGAGTGAATGCAAAGTTCTGCCATCAATTTTTTATTATTCTATCAGTTAAATGTGTAATTGAACAAACATATTCTGGTGATGAAAACAAAATATTGTTTTTTTTAAAGACTTGAATTGATTAAATTAATTGTTACCAAATTTTTTTATTGGAAAGAGAGAATGTCTTTACTGCATATCTATGAATAATAGAAATTAAAATCTATGAATAATAGAAATTAAAATCTATTATTTTTAATGAGAGATTGAGTTTCAGACAAATCAAGATTCAAGAAATATGAAACAAGGAATTTTGAATATCATAATTTGACAATGTAGAAAATACATTCTATTTGGAAAAAAAAAATACTAAAAAATTCTGATGGACCAATTAAAATATAAAGAAAATGAACCTTCAAAAAGTAACTTTTTTGTTCTGATAACCGCATAAGCTATTTTGAACTTGTTTTTCTCGATGATAATTGACCTTTTAATCTCAACCTACATTATTTTTCGCCACCACTATAAGGTTATTATGGCTTTCAGGCATTGCAGAAAAGCCTTACATGCCTGTTTCTGGCTACTGCTCTATTTTTGTTGTCAGAGAAGTGTCAATTGTTGTTGAACTTCCATTTTATAACAGTATTTTGTTTTAGAATTGTTGGAAAATATTTTTATGATGATTGCAGTTGTGTTTTTAGATTAGATTGTATGTGATTTTCTGCACAGTAATCAACATTATAGTCTGATTGTACTGATATTTTTAGATAAGATTGTATAGGGTCATCTAATTCAGAAACAACAGTAAGTCTGATTATACTGATTGCCTCAACAAACATGTCAGAATTTGACCAAAAGGGAAAGAACAAATGGAAGGTAGCTTAATAAACGATTTGATTATTTTCATTAAAGTATGAGGATTTATGAACGATTTTTCAAACATGACAGAAAGCTTGCACTTTTCATTCTACATTTCACGACATCCTTACTATGCACACAGGTCACACGTTTAAGATGCGGATCACTTATAATCTGCGCAGGCATTAGCCACTGCCTGTGCGACGGACTAGGAAGCTCTCAGTTCCTGCAAGCATGGTGCCAAATCTCAAAAGGAGCCAAATTTCCGTCAGTAACTCCAGCCTGGAGTAGAGATCTCTTACAGAGCAGAAACCCCCCGAGAATAGAATACTCACATCCAGAGTTCACGGAGGTCCCAGACCTGTGCAAT
The DNA here is from genome assembly GCF_030272615.1 of Cryptomeria japonica. Lineage (NCBI taxonomy): Eukaryota > Viridiplantae > Streptophyta > Pinopsida > Cupressales > Cupressaceae > Cryptomeria > Cryptomeria japonica. Next base: position 373,364,216 of record NC_081407.1, on the reverse strand, counting down.
CTCAACACCAGGCTCAAATCAGAACAACTCCAGGCGAGCTCCGTGATATTCGACTCCGCCAAGCTCCTGGAAATGAAAACCCTAGTAACAGTCCATTCTCATTCAAAATGCACCTCATTTGAGGTCCTCTCAGCGCACGTATGGAGGTCGTGGATCAGAGCCATGGATTTGCATCCAAAGCAGGCGATCAAACTCCTCTTTTCCGTCAATGTGCGGACGAAACTCCAACCGGGGCTTCCCGAGGGTTTCTACGGAAACGGATTTGTATTAGCCTGTGCTCAAACAACGGTTAAAGATTTGACAGAGAGGCCCCTGTGGTACGCAGTAAAGGTTGTGCAGAGAGCCAAGGAAATTCTCACAGACGAATACATTCGATCGATTGTGGATACTCTGGGGGATTCGAGACGCCGACCTGATCTTAATGGAAGCTTGGTGATTTCACAGTGGTCACGATTAGGGCTTATGGATGTAGACTTCGGATGGGGAAAGGCATCGCATGTCGGGAATCTGTCTAGTGACATATACTGCATATTTTTACCTGTTGATTCCGACGGAGAAGCCGTCAATGTCGTTCTTTCTGTTCCCCGTTCCGTCTATGGTAAATATGAATATTATATGAGAAATATAACACACAATCCTTTGTGATGTCACCAATTCTTTTTTCTCTTGACTTTTGCTATACTTTAAAAAGTGTCAAAACAGTCATGACTCTTGGGACTCCTGACTTCTCATCTAAACAATTGCCGAACTGCAATACTGAATGAGTCTAAATTAGGTTCTTCTTGTAAAAATTGTTTTCTAACAAGTGTTAATTATATTTATCTTAAATATATAATATAATATTTTAAATAAGTTAAATGGATTCACATTATAGAATAAAAAATAATTTTAAAAAATAAAATAAAATACATTAATTGTTTGTTCTCCACTTAGGATGATTGATCCTTATCTTTAACTTTCTATTTTATTTTTCTTACATATAAGATGATAAGCTTGTCTCCCATTGTGTTGGAATATTGTTATCTTCTAGATTTTTTATTTTTTTTTCTTAACATTGTCTCCCCATTATGTTTGAATGTGAACTTAACTAGTCATGCTTTCTAGTCAATCAACATCAAGTCCTATTATATTCACATAGATATTTTATTCTTTTGACAATGTGAGTGAGGGAACAAATTAAACTTAATGATTAATAAATTTGATTGTGAATGATATGTTGGAATAAATAAATGTTTAATTAATGTAAAAGATAAATATATTATTATTTTTGATGTGGTTTGGAATTTAATGAAAAAGATGTTACAAATTGATCAAATAAATGTCTTTGAATATTCAATTGATTGTGCATTGTTATGGTTTAGTTTAGGATTTGAGGATGCCTAAACTTGTTGGAATTAATTGATATAAATTTGATGCTTCGAATTTGTTTGCTTCTATGTCTATTAGCATGTTTACCAATGCTTGTAGATGCTTTGTTGAATTGTGAGGGTCACGTTCTTAGTTAGACCTTTAAACAATTTGAATTAACTACTATATAAGCACAAGGTTGGTTCATAATGATAGGGGCAATGGAATTGGCAAATAAATTTTAAATTCATGTCTATGCTCAAAAGTTCAATAAGTAATTAGCATGTGTTTACAAATGCTTTTGGACGTTCTATTGAATTGTGAGGGTCATGTTCTTAGTTAGACCTTGAAATAATTTGATTTAACGACTATATAAACACAAGGTTGGTTCATAATAATAGAGGCAATGGAATTGACAATATATATTTTAAATTCAAATTATTAAAGCTTAGGGTAAATAGATCTTGTGATTCTAAGAATGTGTTGGGTCAAGTTTACACTCCTAAATATGGTCCAACATGATGAGTGAAAGATATAGGGATGGAGATTAATTTTTATAGGGATTAGTATTGATGTGGATGGTCGGAAAGTGCAACAATATGGGCCCACTTTTAGCGTAAAAATTGAGCAAAATTTGAGTGTGTTTGTGTATCATTCCATGGTATTGGTACAATAACATGCCACAACATAGATTGAATGCACATGTTGATCCAAATTGATAACAATTGATCGTCCACCTATAATTGTTCCTCTTGTGCCAACTATTCCTACCCATTTTCACTAGAAGGTGAGGATGTCAACATTGAGAGCATTGAGCATGCTCTCTCAACTTAATCAGCCAAGCTACCCAAAATGCAACTAAAGATGGTAGTAGAGAGCAAGGAGGAGATGCGAGTGTTAGCACCCTAGGCATGCCAACACTAGTATGGTACATGCACCACACTTCTATTAAAAATATAATAACTTTAGTGTGCATCAAATTTTTGCTAAAATTATAATAATTTTAGTGTGCACAACATTTTTATTAAGATTTTAATGAGTTATGTTATGGGTATGGCCCACATCCACTTTTATAATTTTAATTCTTTGTTCAAAATATATAATGCAAATGATTACACACTAGGGGCAACAACAAGTGTTATAAATGATGAGCTCGAGCAAGTTATTGAGTCATCTACATCAATTTAGGTAAATATGTGCATGTACACACTAGTAAATCCTATGCAATCTTTATGTCTTTTATGATTACATTTTGTAAATAATTAGGCTTAATTTGTATTTTATTTTAAAATGCAAGAATTAGTAATTTATTTTTTTTGCCACAAATTTAATAGCAATCTACCAGGACATCGAGATGTGGATGTAACAACCACCCCTCAATTGCTATTAATTTATTTATTTTTTAATTTACAAATATCAACTTAATCGACCAAGCTTCTTGTTCTATCTTAGAAGTGTCGACTTCATAAATTCTTCATTCCCCATAGAGGTGACAACTCTAAATCTTCACTCATTCTTATACTTGAGATGGTAAGCTCTTGAGATCAAAATCCCCATTAGACTTAGACCTAAGCCTCGAGGGTTCATTCTAGATGACCTTGCCTACGTATCCCATCAAGGGAAGTCAGAGGCTTCATAGTTTGCCATTGAAGTTTAGAGGGAGTTGATTCTCTCCTCTCATATGAGATCTTTAATCTCTCTTTAAGCTAGGACTATTTAATAAATTATCCCAACAATAATAAAGCAAATTTAATTGCCTTCAAGTAGGTGTATGTACATACACAATTACACAAGGGGTGATTTCGTTACAAAAATTCCCAATTCCATAGAGAGTGACTCAGGCACACTTCCCATAAACACATGGTTGCTAGCTCAATCATATCACACTCACGATGACTAGCTCTAACATACGTCACATATTCATAGGGACTAGCTTCAATATATACCAACTGTATATAGTGACTAGCTTCTGTAGGCATAACATACATAGTGACTAGCATTTATATAGTGAGGAACTGAGATATCCATAACGGCTAGCTACCACTTGCCCATAGTACATCCTAGACAAAACGAATGTTGGCACGCTGCATACTACACCAAGGAACACATTCTTTTGCCTGGTCTTCTTCACCAACGAGCAAGTGGGAACAAAATTCGATGTATCCCATAATACATTGAGTGCCTATTCTCGTCCTAACAAAGCCAAGTATACCATTTCCACATCAAGATAATGAGATTGGTCCAATTATTACGTACCTATTCTTCATTAGAAAGTCTCTTCCCTGCAGTCCATTAGACGACTAAGCAACAAGGACATCCATTGTCGATATGCAATTGGCCCACATGCCTACATGCTCCTAGCAGCCAAACCCTAGATCAATGTGGGGTATCCATCACCTGCATGCAACTTGCACTAACCATCTGCTAACTAGGTAGTACGGCCGATAGTCTACTGGCATATTATGCTCCTTCACTACTGTCAATCTCGAGCGGATAAGCTTATCTTAAGCGGACCATAGGATTTATCCTTCGGTGATCACCTCAGATAGAGAGGACTAGTCTATGTACTAGAGGAATACAATCCTCTACCTATGCCCTCATAGGGTTCTATCTCCATCTGTTGTTGTAAAAGTCAACACTTGCACTTGTCTTAGCACTATATAATTGGAAGAGAGGTTCCTAATTCAGAACATATAAATCATAATTGGTTGATCTAGGAGTATATACACAAGTCTTATAAGTCTAGGATTAAATTACACAGCCACATAAGATCACTTGGATCCAACATAAGTTTGCCTCTACTCAATAGATAAAAAAATTGACCATAAGGTGGTCTACCCTTTCACTTTATCAACTCATCATTCAAAAACACGACATGTATTAAATACGAGTTATAAGGCTTTCTTAACTCTCTCACAATATTCTAATGCCTATTCGACCTCATTTGAAGCCTACTAAAGAGGAAAGGTCAACAAGTTAGGAATAACCTCGAACCTTTGAGTTATCCCTCCCTTAGACCCTACCCCTACGGACTTGAGGTCACAGGGGAATCCTTCACCCAAGGACTGCCTACGTTCTCACTTCCAAATGGGTCAAAGTCACACATAGTTCTCCTAGCCAGGTCTCTCAAGGACACCTACACCTAGGTTCTCTAGGTTTATCACATTGACATAGAGCTGGGCTTATTACTCAACACAAAGTTACCTTGGTTTACACAACCCATAGGAAATTAGTTCCATTTAAAATTCTTATAATATGTTCAATATATAGTTCTTATGCTTAAGGGGTTAGTTGATGTCGTGTAGTCATATAAAAGCCTTTACTCCAATATTTAACACCATTCCAAAATTATAATGCATATCTTATTATTTACTAAACAAGGAGGCTAAAATGACATTAAGGAACTTAATTCACTATTTTCATTGCAATGGATTTACTCAAATGGTCAATATTTATAGGCATTTTGATATCTTGACCACTTAACACTATATCTAATATTTCCCATATCACAAGGGTATGAAATATCATAGGTCTTAGAACATAAGTTTATCCTCTCCTTAACCATAATTCCTACACAACCGTACCATCATCCAACACAACCATAATACCCTTCCTTAGTTCTCATGGTAGTTGCCTTATCAAGATGGTGGTACTTAAGAGGTCAACAAACCCATGTAATCTTTATATCAAAATTATGCAAAAATAATGCAAGGGTCTCCATAAGGCTCCTAGTTGGGTCTCACATTAGTATGGTTCAATAGTATTGTGTATCACAATAATATATGATATCATCCTAACCAAATAGCATAAAATCCTTTTGAACCTTGAAAGACATCTATCAATCTTTACAAACTTGCATTAAGCATGGTCAATATTTGAATCCTATAGTCCTAAGACAATGAGCAATACCATGGGCTCACAATACCTTCATGTAAAGGTATGCACTTCACAATATTACGGGTAATGATATTCTTAATGTCCTAGTTATAAACCTACTTAAGCATGATTGATACCTAAGACATCCTTTTGATAATGGCAATATCATATTTGTCAAATCATCTTCATAACAAGATCATGCACCCAATGATAATAATAATATCCTAATCCTTTAATTTCATTTATCCTTTGGTGCAACTTCATATTCTTGTTCTAGTATAGTTTCTTGACTATATAATATTCACATTATGAACTTACATTTGATTATGATCTTAGTGATTAGTAATAAAATATTAGAAAATAATAAAAAATGTTACAAGTAATGTTTCTTAACCCAATCTCATCTACACCATTACATTAAAAGATAGTTTCCTTATTTAAATCATGTGATATTCTGGTGCAAACATATAGATTTGGTTATATTAACGAGGTCCTTATCAACTCTTTCATAACATGTACTTGATATATAATTACTAAATATAGGGAGCTCATGTTTAAACTTATCCGCTAGTCTTGTACTTTAGACGTAATGAATAAAACCTCACATCATATAATATGGTCATAGTCTTCAGTTTCATTATATTCAAGATAAATACACCACGTAAACTGAGTGCATTATCGAACTATAGGAATTGTTAGAGTAAAGGTATTAGTTTACTTAATTAATTAAATCATATTGATTTAATAATTAAGTCACCTTTTCTCTATTTCACTTAAGCTAAATTTAGGAAGCTAAACTTAGGAATATTAATAATTAATTAATTATTAATTATTAATTGCTTTTAGGGTTTTCCCTTTTTAGTTTTGATCTCCTTTTATAAGGATTGATCCCTTTTGTAATTCATAATCTGATTATCATTATTGCATTCTTTTGCTCTAGGTTTTCAAAGCAATCTTTGTGTTTTGTGAATCTTCCATTGTTGTGACAGGTTATTTGCACACAGGGATTCACTGGGTTCTGTGAAGTTGTATTCTACAACTTTTACAGGAAGAAATACGATGTTATAAACTTGTTTAGTCCCAATCTATATCCAAGTTATGCTCAAGATACTGAGAATAATGTATCTATGGGATCATCCTAATGGAGATTTACTCAATAAATTTGGTAAGGATCATCATCACAAGGATCATATGGGCTTTCCAAAAATAGAGATAAACATGCTTCCCTTAATACAAATCCTTAAGGGATGCCACACCCTCTTCTCTTTTCCACATGTATTTCACAAGGATCCCTTATTGTGAAGGGGTCATGGAATTTTAAGAGATGCCACACCCTCTTTCCTTTTCCACAAGATCTGTCATATGGAATGACATAAAAGATATGAACACCATGCCTCATTAATGGTTGGCCATCCCCTACATATGTGCACCCCTCTCCTCATAATTTCAAGTCATCTCCTAATGTAATGTCTTCCTCTCCTTTGATTAAATATCTATGTGCTTAGATGGACAACCATGCCACTTAAAGACAATGACAATGAGCATCATATACGTATGGTCTCCCATTTCATTAAATTTTCATTTATTTTGTTTAGTTTAATCCACCATTGTTCACCATGTAGGTAGTTGATGTAGGGATGTGACAATGGGTCATGATGAGCATAATGTGGTATGCATGCATTAATATTTCTAAATATTTGGTTTAAATAGTACATGTGTAATTTTGACATTAGTTAATTTTAAGCTTATATTTCTTGTATAATGTGAGCCAATATCTACTTCAACAAGGACTAAGAGATCTTTTAGTTTGATGATAATAAAACTTAGTTTGTACGAAACATTTATTTCATAGACTATAAGCGTGTGTTTTATAGAATATATTAGTATTTTCTTTTAATATGTATATATTCTGGACTATGTATGTGTTGGCATTTGATGTTCCAGTGATTCTCCGGTGAAGATTTGTGTTTCTAGATGCTTGCAGATTCTTAGGAGTTGTCATTGATGGCAACTCAGCCTACTGATATAATCCGGTATGGAGCTTTGGCTAACCGGATGTCTTGGATAGAGTATTCATGGATTAAATTTGTCGATGCAGTTCAGTATACAGTTTTGTGATCACTCTCATTTCTGGTGAAGAAGGTTTTGGTTTTGGTGATCATTGATTAGTTGGTTGGGTATGTGAAGCAGATTATCACGACAATCCACCCTCCGGTGTTGATTCCCATGCTTGATTGAAGGTCTGGTATCTGGTAGAGCATCAAAACAGAGTATTCATCATGTTTGGTGGTATGACATGTGACTGGATTCTTAGAGTTGATTCTGGTGATTGGTGATGTGTTCGAGATGGTTGATCAGACCTATAGGAAGCGTGCGATCATGTATTTTGGGTCCGAAATATGGTTCGGTAAAAGATCTAAGCCAATTTGCAGCTACATGTTTCATTTTTTATATTTGGTGAAGTTGACTTGTAGGGGATCAAATTTGCTAGTGTGGATATATAAGATTGATTGGGTTAATGTATTTTGGTGTGTGGTAATGGTGTATGTAATGGTTTTACGAGCGATTGAGCATAGTTTCATGTGCGCATCCTAATTTTTGATGATCTGGTGAGCAGTTGCAGAGCAGAACAGAGCACATCGTTACATCAGTCACAAGGGATCATCTTGAGCCTAACCGGAACTGATTTGTGGCATAGTTAGATGTTATTTTCTAGTTCATCACTCAATGTAATCCTTTTGTAATCATTTGTAAAGCAATGAGCCTTCCTTCAGGGTTGTAGCCCTATTTGTGTGATTGAGCAGTGAGCTCTAGGTAGTGTGCCTGATTGCAAGTGCATTCCCATTTTATAATATTGTTTTTCTACTGGCCATAGTGGAATAATATTGTGGGTTCAAATCCCACTGTGTTTTTTCCCTTTTGGGTTTCACGTAAAATTTTTGGTGTTATGGTTGCATGGTTATTTGTTTTGTGTTGTTGCACTTTACTTTCCTTATTATTCATCTGGTGGTTAAAGAATCAGAATAACAAGTTCGAAATTTGTAGAACACTAATTCACCCCCCCACCTCTCAGTGTTCATTGATTCCAACAATTGGTATCAAAGCTTAGTTCCTTTGAGGAATCCTAATAGATTGAGGAAGATTCGGAAGATTGAATCAATGGACTCCGGTTTGCAGATACAGCTTGCAGTGGCACTTGAAGACCTTGATGCAGCAATGAAGGAGAAGAGTATCTTGAAAACAAATATGAGTGCAGCTGAAGACTTCATTGAAACCCTGAAAGATCAAGTGAACACTTCTTGGGAAAAGAGAAAGGAACTGATGGATAAGCTGAAGGAAAAAGAAGAACAAAGTGGTGGCAATCAAATTCTACAAGACAAGACTGATGAATGTGAGAAGCTGGCCAGGGAAAATATAGTTTTGAAGAATGAGATGTAATCTATTATTATGAAGCTGACTAAGGAGATTGAAGACCAGAAGAAGAATGAAGAAAGCCTGACTCAATCCTTGAAGGACATATCTGATGAATGTTGTAGATTAACATATGAGAATGATCAGTTGAATCTTGAATTGGTGCAGACAAAGAATGATGGTCAAGAACTTGAGACATAGATCATAATTCTGAGAGATGAGCTGACTACTACTAATGAGTACAAAGAAAAGTTCAAAGCTAGTTCAGCCTGGTTGGATGAGATGTTGGATAGTCAGAGACATGGGAAAGACATGCAAGGACTTGGATATGAGAAAGGAGAATCCTCTGGTTCTAGACAGAGTAATGCTAAATCAAATCATCAGAAGAGCAAGAAACCTTTGGTAAGACAACCTAACACCTATAAATTCAATGGTAGATGTTTTACTTGCAATAAATTTGATCATATGGCAAATCAATGCAGAAGTAGGATGAATAATGAGATGATGAAAAATGTGAACAATGGTCCTACCTTTACTGGTCAATGTTTCATATGTAACAATTTTGGTCACAATTCAAACATGTGCAGAGTAGTAATGAATAATTTTCAGAACAAGAGATGTTATGTTTGTGGGATTTTTAGACATATATCTAACCAATGCAGGATGAGACCAAATCAAATGAACTTTAGACCTATGTAGAGAAATATTGTTTGCCATGCATGCAACAAACCAAGACATATTGCAAGACATTGCAGAAGCAATAATGCACCGGTAAACAAGAACAAATCATATGAGAAGGCAAAGCAAAGGTAGAGGAAATTAGGGATCGACATAAGATGTGGGTTAAGAAAGACGATTCTAATGTGTAGAATGGCTCCACACCTGAATCTGGTGATGGAACCTCATCCGAGAACTAGGGATCTTTGGCCTTAGGGGGAGTTTTTCATGTAGATTCATAAAACCCCCTCTTTAGAGATCTGTAACCAATTCTAAAAGGTTGCAAAAGGTTTAGATCATGTATGCAAATGATTCCTGAAAGATTGTTTGAAGATTTAAGGTTCCAGTGAGCGATTTCATGAAAAACTAGGCAACCAGAAGCCAAAAGGTTGAAGCATTTATTACAACCTAAAATTAGGTTTTTAGAGGTTAAAAAGGCATTTCAAAGGTTCATTCTTCACAATGTGATCAAGAGAAAAGTGTAGAGAAGCGAAGAGAAGAGATTTGGCAGCCTAAATTGAGCTTGTAGCAACCCAAAAGCAATTTCCTCTACCTAGTTGAATCAAAAGGTATTTATCCGTTTCACGAAGCTATCTATTTTCAAACCCTTAGTTCAAAATGGAATATTTGTCCGGAATTGCTACTCCTTTGGTTGTTGAGATTAAGGATATGGCAAGGCCAATTTTTTAAGAAACACCCTTTCAAGCCAGTCGAAGATGATCCAAAAGGATAATTTTCCTCGGTACCCTATGGTTTTCTTCATAATGAAGACATTAGGGCATACATCCAATGTGATATTGAGGAGCTAGGCAGTGCTGACATGCTATCCCTGTACAACAATCATTTGGTGGACAACTTGGGAAACCTAAAACCGAAATATAAGATTCTTAAAGACAAGGGTTTCGTGCAGTTCATCCATTTCTCGTCATTTGATGAAGCGTAATGGATCTGGTACATCCTGAGCAAGGTCCATGATGAGTTCATGTGGCTAGATAGGCCCCATAAGATCACCAAGCAGGCGATTAAGGTCGTAACATGCTTGAGTGCAACTGTTGAAGTGCTTGGTCTAAGGAAGGTGTCAAATAACACTGTGATAGCCACTACTAGTTCAAAGTTTGACAACAGAGCAATAACTATCAGTGACATCTTGGAGCATGATATCAGATTCGCATCAATGGTAGTTGGTTACAAGGTCTTGAAAGAAGATAAAAGATATGACTTATGTGAAGTTCTTTTGAGCGAATTGTTTAGTAACTTAAAGAAGATCAAGCAAGATAAAATGTGCACCTTCAATTTCGATTCCCTTATCATTTGTTTGGCATTATACTTCCTAAATGAGATCCCCGGTATAAAAGGGAAGGTCCAATGGGCTTATGATAAACTGTTGGCCGTGCAAATCAAGGAAGGGTTGTTTAGAATTGGTGACAATCTTATGAGGATATCCACATTATGGGGATACTTCAAGAATTTGCAATCCACTATGAATAACAAAGAGAGAATCCCCAAAGCCATAGTGGAGAAGTATGAGCAAACCATTTGTTTCATGGTAGATAAGGATCAATGCCTGATGGAGGCAGTTGAGTCAAGGGCAGTGTGGATCATGCCCATGGGGTATGAGGTCAATGCAGATACACTTGAGGTATATGCACAACATATATTGAGTCAACCTGTAGACAAGAAGGAGCCAAGATTTGGTACCTTTAAGGAGAAGGACCTAAGCCTGCACCGATAATTCTCTGAGCCAACAAGAAAGAGAAAGATCAGGAAGGAAGTGCAGGTTGTTGCAAAACATATAGGATTGACAAAGGAGGTTGTACAGAGGGAAAGAACTCAAAATATACTAAGAGAAGAGGATTTAATCAAGCCATAGCCCAAACCGGCAAACCCTCCTAAGAAATCCAAGGCAAAGCCTAGCAAATCTACACCTCTCTCTGGATTGAAGAAATGGGTACCTCCACCCAATCCCAAGTCAGCAGTATCAACTGGTGGAGTTGAGAAAGGGAAAAAGGATAAGTCTTCAAGGGAGTATGTGGCAGCTGAGGAAGAGACAGAATCAGATGAGGAAGTCAGAAAAGCTAAGAAAACTACTACTTATGCTAGAGTAGTCAGAAAGCCATCTAGTGTTGCTCCACCCTCCAAGAAGACAAAGTGAAGTAGTCACCGGTGATGAGGGAGCTCAAAGAGATCAATCCGAACCAGTCAGCAAGAGTAAGCACAACGGAAATACATAGATATGATGGAGACAAGGAAGAACAGGTTATTTATATTGCATGAAATTTGATTACATCCACCGGTAACAACCGGGTTACAACATACCGACACTCAGGCCTGGTAGAATAGGTCACAACTGAGACCTTGAAACCAAAGATCTATCTTCTATGTACAATCTAGATATATGATTCTCTGATCTATTCTAATTTTGATTATATTCTAAAGCATAATTACAAATATATATCGATCCATAGGATCCAATCGGTCAAAAGGGATTGAACCCCCAGAACAAGACCTAACATGAAAATAACAAAGGTCGGCCTCCGTCAAGAGATTCCTCCGGAAAATCCAAAGGATGAAACGTATAAGGCCGACCATACGACAAGGAACAATGAAATCAACGCCCAAGGCTCCGCAAGCTTTAGAATGGGTTCTGGTAGATCACCAGAATAGGTCTCAGGCAACTGGTAACAAGAAACTGTCATGGAAACCGGTAGCGATATCTTGCCGAAAAGTGATCCAACTGTGATGCAGTCTAAAAGCAAGAAAGATGATCAAGTCTTCAAGTAGAATCCAACTCCATAGGCCATAGGATTCTGTGAGCCAAAACCGGGACACACAGAAAGGAAAACTGAAACTACAAACAGAAAATAAAACAAAAAGGAAAATGTTTTTGGTTGATGCAAGATTGTTGTGAACCGTGGCTACTCCTGCATCACAAAGACTCAAGGAGAGCCATCCAGAAAGCCTAGAGGAAGCAAGAAGCATACATCTGAGAAAGATGAAGCTTTGGACTCTGGTAAGGTTAAGATCATCCCTCTTAAATCCTTAGAAGAAATTGAGAATGAAATTATAAAGGATGGAAATTTGAATAATCTTGCTATATACTATGAGAATGTTGATGACAAGGAGCAGAGGGAAATTGAAGAAGCAGTTGTTCTGTACATGAATAACTTCAGTAGAGACCTAATTGAACTGTCTTCTGAGATTCCTAAAGAGTTATATGACATTTTGGATATCCAGAGAAATGTTGCTTGCAGAAAAGATGAAGAAATGCAAGAGTATGTTTTAGTAAAAACTTGTCCAGTCATATCAAGGGATAAAGTTGAAAGAATATTGAAGTTGGAAAAAGAGAAATTCAGAAGCAAGAGGAGAATTAAAAGAATTATTCTTGGTGAAATTGATGAAGTTGCAAAGGAGATAGAGAAAATAATAAAAGACTTTTTGTTTGAGCTGAGATATGAGGTGAATCAGACAAAGGTTGCCACCCACCCGGTAAAGCACATTCTTGAAGACACTTCCATTCCAAAAGTAACTGTAGAAGTATCTGGTGGTCTAAAGGATCAACCATCTGTAGATCTGGTTGAGAAAGATGTTGCACAAGATGCACCCACTGAGAATCTAGCAGCATATATCTTCGGTGAAACTACTCAAGACCCTCCTGAGATAGAAGTAATTGCAGAGATGATAGATGAGGAGATATCAAAAGGTGAAAAGGGTGTGAGTACAGAGGTTGAAAAGGAGAATGGTGATGAGCCAACAGAGAAACCTCTGGTAACCTTGACTGCAGCCAATTTCACTGACAAAGGTAAGGAGATTGATGTAGAGGATGACTTTTCTCATGGTCTCTTGGATTTGAGCACCTTATCCCCTCTTCAAGCGTTGAAACTTGCCACTCAAGCTCAGATAAAGGCAAGTGAAGACTTGTTGAAATCTCAATATGAAGATAAAGAGGTCATCTATCTTGCAACTGATGTTTTGGAAAAGCTTTTGCCTAGTTTCAGTCAGGACTTCGGTGCTTCTCCCTCTGGAAAGCTTAAAAACATGTTAAATGTTATTAACACTCATTTTGTATCATTAGAGAAGGCTGGAGATGAATCTGTACAGAAAATATTTAATGAGATGAGATTGCAGAAAAAATTGAAAGAAGTTGAGAGAGATAGAGTGAGCCTAAAGACTGCTATGAAGAGTGTAGAAGATGCATTGGATGAAGGCGGTAAATTTTTCAAATCATGTATGTTTTTGCCCAAATTTACTACAGGCATTGATCGGCAAATAAGAGATCTTGAGGGTAAGTTAACTGGCATCAGTCATTCTTTTGCACCCCAATCAGTTCTTTCGAGTTCTCTTGAAGCACAAATTTTGGATTATACCGATAAAATAAAGGGTTTGAATAAAGACAATGAGAAAATTTTGAGTAGAGTGGGAGAACTAAGAAGTTTGATAACTCCCTGGATGGACACCTTACTTGGAGCACAACGGGATGCAATCAGTGCCTTAGCTAAACCAGTGTCGTCTGATCTTCAGAGTCTTGAGATTCATGTATTCATGTATAGTGCCCTAATAAATGTTTTGGAGTGTTTCCTGAGAGGATGGAACCAATATTTGAAATCCTTGAAGGCGACCAACTTAGACATTTTTAAGTTCATGTAATCAATTGTATTCATTCATTCTTTTGTACATAAGTTTTGGCAGATTCCCACCCTTTGCCATTGATGTCAAAGGGGGGGAGAGAGAGGAGTGAAAAATGGAGAAAGTCGTGTAGATTGATGCACATCTTTAGGGGGAGTCAACCATTTAGTGAGTGTACAATATTTTTAGATTGTCGAACTACACGCAGTGATTGGAGCACTTATAATTTTTCATAAGTGTTTCCATCAATGCCAAAGGGGGAGATTGTTGGCATTTGATGTTTCGGTGATGCTCCGATGAAGATTTATGTTTTCTAATGCTTATATATTCTTAGGAGTTGTCAGTGGAAACTCAACCTACTGATCTGATCCAATATGGATCTTTGGCTAACTGGATGTCTTGGACAAAGTATTTTTGGATTAAGACTGTCGATGCGGTTCAATATATAGTTTTGTGATCACTCTCATTTTTGGTGAAGCGAGTTTTGGTTTTGGTGATCAGTGATTAGTTGGTTGGGTATATGAAGTGGATTATCATGACAATCCACCCTTCGGTGTTGATTCCCATGCTTGATTGAAGGTCCGATATCCGGTAGAACAACAAAAGAGTATTCATCATGTTTGGTGGTATAACGTGTGATCGGACTCTTAGAGTTGATTCCAGTGATTGGTGATGTGTTCGAGATGGTTGATGGGACCTATAGTAAGCGTGTGATCATGTATTTTGGGTTCGGAATATGGTTCGGTAAAAGATCTAAGCCGACTTGCAGCTACACGTTTCATTTTTTATATTTGGTGAATCCGACTTATAGGAGATCAAATTTGCTAGTGTGGATATATAAGATCAATTGGGTTAATGCATTTTGGTGTGTGGTAATGGTGTATATAATGGTTTTAGGAGAGATTGAGCATAATTTCACGTGTGCATCTTGATTTTTGATGATCTGGTAAGCAATTGCAGAGCAAAACAGAGCAGATCATTACATCAGTCACAAGGGATCATCTTGAGCCTAACTGGAACTGATTTGTGGCATATTTAGATGCTATTTTCCATTTCATCACTCAATGTAATCCTTTTGTAATCATCTGTAAGGCAGTGAGCCTTCCTCCGGGGTTGTAGCCCTGTTTTTGTAATTGAGCAATGAGCTCTAGGGACTGTGCCTGAATGCAAGTGCATTCTCGTTTTGTAATATTGTTTTGCTACTGGCCATAGTGTAATAATATTGTGGGTTCAAATCCCACCGTGGTTTTTCCCTTTTGGGTTTCCACGTAAAAAAATTGGTGTTATTGTTGCACTTTACTTTCCTTCTTATTCATCTGATGGTTAAAGAATCAGAATAACAAGTTTGGAATTTGCAGAACACTGATTCACCTCCCCCACCCCCTCTCAGTGTTCATTGATTCCAACAGTATGTAGTTTCATATACTATTTCATTATTTATTATTCATGTGACTAGGGATGACTAGCCATGTTAAATGTGTCTATGTATGCATTTAAAATTTGGTTTGGTATATTTAATTGTCATTTGACTTTCAAGTGTATCCAATTTCACAAAAATGACATCAATTTACTTGATGTTTTGAAAAGCTAAGAAAACTGATAAAAAAGTTTCAAGTAATTTTAAAAGTTTAGACTATTCCTTTTGACATGATTAGATATTTAATTTAAAAATTACATTCATATAAGTCTTAATTCTAAGTCAAAATATATAGCCAAAATTATAGTTAAATGAGTTCTAATCGCAATTTTTATTTTTAAATTTAAATGGAATTTTCAATTGTATGTAAGCTTAATTACAAATTCTAATTTTCAGTCAAAATTACAATTAAATATTCAAGTCTTAATTAGAATTTTCTAAATTGAAATTACAATTACATGACCTTAATAGCAACTCTTAATTCAAATTCTAAGTTGAAAGTATAATTACATGTGTCATAATCACAAGTTCTAATTTTACTTCCAAGTCAAGATTATAATTAAATATAAGTTCTAATTGCAAGCCTTAATTCTTATTTTTTAATTCAAAATTATTATTAGATGAAGCTTAATTCTAATTCTAAGTCTAAATTATAATTAGATGAGTTCTAATTACAAGTCTTATTCTAATTCTATATTGAAATTACTATTACATGGGTCATAATTACAAGTCTTGATTCTAAGTCAAAATTATAATTAATTGTAGGCCTTGATTTCTATGAACTCTTAGTTTACAATAATTATAGGTCTTGATTTTTATGAACTCTTAGTTTACAATAATTTAAACTTAATCAAAATTGATGGTTTCTAACATTAAAAAAAACCAAATAAAAAATTTCAAGTAATAAAAATTATAGACTATTCATTTTAATATTATTAGATATACAATTTTAATATTATATAGTAAAAGGTAGATGAACAATCGCATCATTAAAATTGTATATCCAATCTTCAAATATTCAATAATGTACTATTATAATATTTTAGATGGAAAAAAATTATAATTACATGGGTCTTAATTATAAATCAAAATATAGTCAAATGACATTTACATGAGTCCTAAAATTTTAAGTTCTAGCTTCATGTGATGACGTGTTGATTGTATAAGTAGTGAGAATTATTCTATCTAGTTGTAGGAGATCTAAAATAAAAATGATAAAAAAAAATATAATGAATATGGATGAATTAAAAGGAGTTAAAAACGACGGCTTAATAATATTGGTGTATTAATTATGTCTAGGTGGTTGCTTAAGTGACAAGGTAGTTGCAGGGGTAAGTAGGATATTTTTCATTACTCATCCACTATCAATCATCTGTTTTTCTCTTGTAATTTAGTCTCATTTGCTATTTTCATTTCGCTTAGTTTTGCAGACAAATTATTTGCAAGCAAGTCAGCATGATAAGATCTACAAGATTGAGGTATGGTTTACAATTTTCTTAACTCTGCAGCTCAAATTTGTGAAATTCGGTGTGCGATTTATGTTTAATTTGTAAATATTCTTGTTGATCTAGTTAAATGCTTCGGAAATCTGTACATATTTGAAATGTGTAGCATAAAATTTGTAGATATTTGTTGTCTTTTAAATATTTGCAGTTTGTAGATATTTGTTGTCTTTTAAATATTTGCAGTTTCTTTAAACATTTTTAATTAGATCTACTCAAATTTGCTTAAATTAAGCTAATATTTGAAAAAAATTTACTCAATCTGGTCGAATCGACTCCATTTGCATTTCACAAGTCAGCCTTGTGAAGCAATATTTGGCAAAAACTTGAAGCTATGGCGGAAAATTTGTAGGTTATTTGCTAATATTTGCAAGTTTTTTTTGGCTTCATTTGAAGTTCACTCACATGAACCACAAATACTCCTTAATTTGGCTCGATCTGCAACTCCACGCCTCTGTTTTGCTCTCCTTTGACAATTGACCTGTAGATATAGTTGCAAATTGATCTGATATTCTGTAAATCGATTTCTTTGCGTCGTCAATTTGAATTATTTACAACTTGCCTTGCGTGGATATGCTTTTTTGGTAGTAGTTGACTCATATCTGCTGTCGAATTGGAAACCTGTGGCATCGATTTGTCTTTTCTAGCCATGATCTAGTTTCTGTGGCGTCGACTAGTCTTTGCAACATATTTTTTAACCTAGGAAATTGACTTTTAGTTCAAATGTGCAAAGATTCCTTTTCACTTAAGCACAACATCTGAATTCCAGTTTGGTGTTGTCAGATAATTTCCATAGGCGTTGAATTTGCATTCTCTTATTTGGCGCAACCTTTCAATGTCATATCGACTACCTTTTCTGGCACTCCATTCTAATTTTTGGCGCTTAATTCAACGTTTATTTGCTGGCCTTCTATTTTGGATACTGGTCCCTTTGGCCTTGCACCTCCAGTGTTTTTTTTTTGGTGTCCCTACGCTATGGTCCAACACATTTGGTGCTTATAATTGATGTCCTTTCATTGTATTCAGATACATTTGGTGTATGTTGCTAAATTCTAAGGTTCTCTGTTGTGCATTGACTACATATTGGCCTTATTTGGGTGACATAATCGAGCCTTCTTTTGCTTGTAGGGTTTTGGCATTAAAAAAAATTATTGTTTGGTGTTGAGTGTGCAACTACACCCCTTTCTCTTGTCAATGTGCTGATTGGCTTTAGAAATCTCTTTTTTGGAGTTTGGAATTTGAGCCTGGAGCAGTGATTTCAATTTGGGCGCGCCTTGAGTTAGGCATTAAAACCAGATATTGAAATCTTCATGCATAGTTTGTTTGGCCACTGAAATGGACATTTGTTTCTTTATTTAGCTCTTAAAATGAACATTTATCTTTCTATTGTGACTTAAAATTTTATTCCAACGATTTCATTGGAGTTGATTTGGGGTAGCTTGGAGATGTAGACATTTTCGAGGTAAAGCAAAAAAAAAAAATTAAAATTCCTCTCAAAATTTGTATGGCATTTGCTTTGGTCTTTTGATTTTGCCTTTGATTTGGAGACAGCCATCAAATTGAGTGCACCAAAACTCACCATTCATTATGCCACCAAAATCTTATTTTTCTCATTCCCTTCTCATAATTTGCAAACACTCTATGGGTAATCTGTAAATCTTGTATAAGTATTTTTGTAAAATTTTGCAATGCATTTTAAGACAAATGGGTAAATATCGAATCATTATAATTTTTGTTGGACAGCTCAAATTTGAGTATCATAATTTTTGTTTGGTAGTTCGAAATTCAGTACCATTTTTTTGGTAAAAGTGCTTACTTTTTTCGTCCCTATTCCATTAGAGTCAATTTCACACTCTTATTATAAAGTGTCATTCTTCACTCTATTTATGCTTGCCTATGCACTACATTTACAAAGTGTCATTTATAAGGGGGTCTCTAATACTGAATCAAGGAGGGTTGTATTTTGAGTTGTCTTGTATGCTTTCACACATCCTTCTATTTTCTTCGGTTTGAGACACTAATTGTGACCAATGATTCATTATGCATGTAATTATGAACTAAGATAAATTTCTACCTTAGGGGGTCCATCATGACTAAATCACAATTCCATCCTTTTGTTGTCAAAACAACTTCAAATAAATATTTGGATAAAATTACAAAGTTGTGTCACTCTTTAGGCCAATTTACCAGCACAAGTGAATTTAAGTATTTCTAACTAAATATTAATTTTGGTCAAATATACGAGCTAACCATAATCATTTACATTAGATATGTCTACAACTTTTCCAACCAAAATTGTTCACTAAATGCATATGTAGCACTATGTTAATGCCAACTTACCCAAAAAAATGAAATTATTCAAAAAGTTTAGTGTTTAAATAACTCCTACTCATGGAAATAATTTTATTTTTTTTTAATATAAAAATACTCCTCTATAGATCTCTAAGTATAGCTTTCATTAATATTTAGTTTTTAATAATTTAATAATTTTTTAGTTTTTTTTTTTTCCTAGAAGTTATCAGCACCAAAATATAAGGTTTGTTATCATGTAAAGTAAAAAAAACTTAAATATATTAAAAAAATATGATGCACTAGATGAAATATTTAATATCAAGATTGTATAATTTTTTTCTATTTTATAAAAATCTTTAAGTCAAATGGTGACATCAAATGGAAATAGTTTAATTTTTAATACACCTAATTTAATATTTATTCAATAAATGTATTTATCAAATTTTAAAAAAAAACTGTTAATGGGGTTGGAGATATTGAATCCCTCAAAGCTAGGAAAAATGCTAAATGGATGCTTGAATGGGTTGAAGCCAAGTATCTAAGAGGAGCTAAGTTGTTTTAGAGTGACTACTATTGAAGATTATCAATTTTCTTTGAATGTAAATGAGAAGTTGAATTCAATATTGAAAGCAAGCAAAGAGGAAGAGGACATGGTGGACTTGCACTAGTGAAAGATCCTATGGAGGCCAAAACAAAGATCAAAAGAAGAATGAAGAAGCTAGTACCGGTCAAAACTAGAAAGGAGACAATGCATACCATCCTTGTGACAAAAATAATAAAGAACAAGGAGGGAGAGCAAGACCTCGATGAGGATGTAGAAGCGAAGGCTTTCATGGAGCCTATTTTCAATGTGTATAAGAAGGACATCAAGCATATGAGTGTCTGCAACATCAAGCAAGGAAAAATAGAAGACCTAAAAGTAATACACGTGTTGCACACGTAAATTAATATATTGAATTTGAGCATTGTGAAGATACATAGAGAGGAGAGACTCTTGTTATTAGGAGAGCCTTGCAAAATGAAGAAAAGGAACCAATTTAGAGAAAGAGTTTATTTTGAACAAGGGGTAAATCAAGGGGCAAGTGTTGTGATGTGATTATTGATAGTGGAAGTATAGATAAACTAGTTTCAGAAGAGATGCTTAGGAAGTTGTATTTGGAAATGATGAAGCACCAACATCCATATAGGATTGCATGTTTGCAAAAGGACCACAAAGATTTGGTCAATGAGAAATGTTTAGTAAAGTTCAATATTGGGAACTACCATGATGAGCTACTATATGACATCACACTTATGGATGCATCTCATATGTTATTAAGGAGGTCATGGAAGTCTATTTAGCGTGATCTTTCTATGATGGTACTAGTTATAACTGTAGACGTATAAAAATGACCATATTCCTAAATGAATATTTTATGTTCATTTCTCTGTTTAATTAAATCCAATTTAATTAAATTACCCGCATTCCTCTATTTAATTAAGTAAATTACTCAATTAAATTCACTATACCATTTAATAGGATAAATTCATTTTATTCAATTAAAGCCCCTGTCCACTTTTTAATTAAATTCAAATTTAATTAAAATAGTTATCCTAAATTAAATAAATCTAATTTATTTAATTGCAACCAAATTGAATTAAATTCAATTAAAACCTATTTTCCCTCACCCACTTGCAAAATCCTACACCTCCCACTTGCATCCTAAACCTCTTTCTAACCTCTTCTAGATTCTTCTAAACCTAATTAATTAACCCAAACCCATCCATTATCCCTTTTCCCTAAATTTGAGGAGGTCACTTCTCAAATTTGGAGTAAAGTCTTCAAAATGGATTAAAGCCTTTATCCATTCAAATTTGGAAGGACTCTTACAAATTTGTCCCCAAAGTCTTCATAACCATTAATGGTTAACTCAACCTTCTTACATGGTTAAAGAATTTCCATAAACTCAACCTCCATGTAACCCAAGGGTATCATCAAGCATTTGTTGCTTTGACCATGGTTATCCTTAAAACCTTTGCACAAGATTTTATCCTTTGGGTAAAATCTTTATCCAATGGGTAATCTTAACTTAACCTTAACCCTTAACCTCTAGGGTAACCATGAGGTCTTCTCAAGCATTTAATGCTTCCTACCTCTCCTCTCAACCCAGTCTTATGTTGACAATTGTCACCATTTCATTGGTGCCAATTGTAAACATGGATTGACAACTTTCAAACTTAGCCCTTGATTGCCTCTTTCAATCCTGGTCATCCATTGCCCTATTTTTGCTATAAATAGAGCTCTCATCCCTCCATTTTCAGATCATCCAAGTCTTTAGCATCACACTTATACTCAAATCCATTCAAGCTTTCATATTTTATATGTTCATCATTTAGCTTCTCTTTTAAATAGGAATTAATCTAAAATATGCAAATTTAGAGTATGTTCCTTATCATTTAGCTAAAATCATAAACTAATATAGTATGCTAGGATAGTCTTGTTTGCTAACCTTGTCATCTTATAGCTAGTTTATTGCATTTGTAGCATCATGCATAACTTAGGATGCATCTCATCTTAAAATCAACAAAAGCATCCCTCGTTCTTGCATTTGTCATCCCTAAACCATTTTGCTCAGTGATCTGAGAGCAAAAACATTGGTTTGAAGGACTATGCAAGATGGAGAACCATGGAACCATCCTTGGGAAGCTGAGCCATACTTCATGACTCCATAGCTTGCACCAAGAAGTCCTGTGGGTGTGTGAGCAAGGCTCCCTAGAGCTCCATTTTTCACATATTGAGTTCTATAGGCCCGCTTTTCCCGCATACATTTCTAGCGCCCACTGTGGGGCATTACCCTATATATCAAATTGGTTTTTAAATTTAACCACTTTTGCAGGTCCGCGGGAAACGAGAATCGGCACATGGGAAGCATTCCCTAGCGCATCTGGTCAACAGCCTAGCGCATCCGGTTTACTGTTCAGTACGTTGGGTCCATCATCTAGCGCGTGAAGTCTGTTTATTAACGCATCACAATACTAAACTTTTCCTGTAGGTCTCAGCACGGGAGAAAAACAGAGCAGCGCTTTCAAAACACAGAGTAGCGCATCCCGAAAACAGCGTAGCGCATCACTGAATTATTTTAGCGCATCACTATTATTTTGTAGCGCGTACAGTTTGTTCTGTAGCGCATCATAAACAGACAGAAATAAAAAAAAAATTTAAAATCTGTAACCAAGGGTAAAATTTAGACGTGTTGAAGTCCACCCATCATCTAACGTTTTTGGCTTGTTCTTTGGCTGGATTCTAACAATTTTATTGTAGATGGAAGCTTAGTTTTAAGATTATTAAGATAGTTAGAATTTTCACTAACTTGGTTAAGTTAGTTTAAAATTTTGAACTTCTTTCATTCTTAAAATTGAACTCCCTTGTTTTTGGGCTATAAAAAGAACCACAAATCAAAAAATTTCTTGCTTTCATAGGAGAAAATTTTATTTTGGGCTTTAAAAAGAACCATACAAACCTTCCTTTTTGCAAAAGTAGCTATAAAAAGAACCTCACCATCCTTTGGTATATAAAAGGATTCATTTCAAATTTTTGCAAAGGAAAGAACCTCACCTAAAAAATTTTGTTGCAATCAAAGAGGGAAGTTATTCCCCTTTTGCTTACCGATTTTTTTTTGTTGACCAAATCGAATTTTTTTTTTGTTGACTCAATTATTTTTCCTAGATTAAATAATCACTGATTTGGGGAAAGTAAAATTAACACCATGCTTTTTGGAGCAATATCTCCCAGTAGAAATTAACAAATCATTTGTCTTGAAAGCTAAAAAGAAAAAATTATTTTCCTTGTCTCGAAAGTGGAAGGAATATGCTCTCCCCTTAACTGGGTGATCAAAAATCCAGACCACTCTTAAAAACTTTCTTTACTTCAAGCAATAAATCCTTTAGCAGACCTGCCTTCCCAAGGAGTTGGAATCAACTCTTAAAGCCATTTATGGCCGATATGAAGGAAACGACCTAAGTGGGGAACGACTTTGATGCCAAGTGTTCCAACCCACTATAATCAAAAGTGGAAAGTGACGAAAGTCCTTTTCAACGGTTGCGCGCAGCGATTAGCCTTCCCCCAATATCCTTGAGATACGTAAAACCTTTGTTCTAAAGGTTGGGAAGCCTCCTGAGGGAGTTTATCACTGACGGCCGAACAGGAAGCCTGATTACAAACCATAAAAATAGAAACCTTGAGCCGAGTCAGTAACCAAATATTTATAACATCATAGTGCAAGGGTGGGGAAGAATCTGCCCCCAAGATTACTCACCATATATCTCCCAAAATAACTAGTCGATTGTGAAGCGATTCACTTTGAGTTAATTTCTAGCAAAAGGCAAAAAAACGGGCGCCCTCTAGGGGGTGACACGGCTGTTTGAGCTGACGGAGTATCGAGACTAGTGGGCTATGATGTTATTTATGACCTTTGAATAAAGAATCTTCTTGGTGTGTATAATTTGTATCCAAACCCGTTAAAACATTAGGGATTTGAACACATCTTCACAGAACATACACTTTTTGTTAGATTAAGCAAAATGGTTATCTTTTTTGTGTCGTGCTTGCATTTACTACTTCAGAAAATCATCCATCAAGACTGAAAAATTCACAATCAAATCCAAAAATTGCAAAAAACCAACCAAAGGAAAAATCAGGGTAGTTTAGCGCATTGGGTACATTTGTTAGCGCATCAAAACGTAAAGTTAGCGCGTCCAGTCAAAACAGTAGTGTTTTATCCAAAATTTCAAAACAGTTAGCGCATCTGGAAAACAACTTAGCGCGTTGGAGAATCAGCCTAGCGCGTAGGAGTCAAACTTTAGAGCGCAAGGTTTAACAGTTAGCGCGTCACAGACCCATACTAGCGCAAACCTTTTGAGCCAGGCAGAAAACAAATTTTAAATAGTCGAAAACTTTAGCGCGTGGCAGGGGGCAACCTAGCGCGTGTGGTCGTTCTTTTAGCGCGTGGAGTAAATATGATAGTGCATCTTGTCTTTGTTTTAGCGTGTGACAAAAACCAAAAAACAAGGGGCAAAACAGTGAGGAATTTTGAAAATTTTGAAAACATCTTTGGAAGCCTCTTTTCATCAGCATCATTTTTCATCAAAACAGAGTAGCGAAAACAAAGCTGTAAAAACTATTTCTTGAGCAAAATTTGTGTCAAACAAACGTTGTAAAAATCCAAAACTGATCACACGATAAAACATATCTATCCTATCAAAATCCGAAAACATCATCACAAGTATCAAAAGGATCCTTTATCATCTCACAGATTTCATCTCAAAAACACTTGTTTAAAACCTCAGGTTGTCAAATCAAGTTTCTATATCGGGAGACTTTATCCATATCATTTGACACGCTTTGTCGTGAAGGGGCATCTAAACCTTCACTTTGATAAAAGTAAAACTTGAATTTACAAAACAAGATCAACTAAATCCAAAACAATTCAAAGGAAACCATTGATCACTTATGCATGACTAATCCCCATATTCTGAGAAGAAAGAATCTTTATCGTAACATCACGTTGAAGAAACAACAACCTAGTTTTTCCAAATTTATCAAGAGAAACAAGTTTTTATACATCAATCGTCAACTCTTCAAATCTCATCGAGTATTCCTTCATCACATCAAACTTTATATCCAAAACAAATCCAACGAATTTGACAAAGAGCCTTTAAAGACTAGGGCATATTGTCGAAAATCTGCTTTTAATCAAATCATAAACCGTGGAGGAAAGATCAATCCGACATTCTTGTCCGACGAGTGTATCACTTATAACACACCCTGACCTGAACCACCAACCCCCGAGCAACATATCAAAGAGGATTTTGCCCCCTTCATCACTGAAAGTTTCTACTAAAATGCCTGTTACTCGCTCTCAACAAAACCAACAAAGCGAGACACAAGTAGAATCTAGTATGAATCAAAGGTTATCAAATCCTTTTGAAGGTCCACACCTAGAGGATACTGAAATTTCTGAAGAGCTTCTTCAGGAATGCCAAGAAAGTGCTTCATTCCAAAAGCTTGTAGAAAGGCTCATGGAAAATGACAAAGAAAAATACTTACTCATGCTCACAAGTAAAGGAGTCAAACTCCCTAAAAACCTTGACGCATATGTGTTTAGAATAGGACCTCAACATTACGAATATCAAGAACGACAACGGGAAGGGGAAGCACGCGACCCTGAGCAAGATATCCCCGATCAAAACATACCAGAATAACATACACCAAGACAAAACATTCCCGAGCAAAACATACCATTCCATACACTGTTTCAACCCCGGATCAATACTAGGGAAGAACTTTTCCCTCGGCAAAACAATGCGCCTTTGGTTGCCCTCACTCAACAAATGCAAATATTACAAAGACAAATGCAAGACATCCAACAAGGGATAGCAGTGCGGTACTCTTTAAACGAAATTTTTCCTTATCCCTTTGACAAAAGATTGCACATGATCCCTTTTCCTCCAAACTCAGACGTACCTAAATTTGACAAGTACGATGGGAAAAGCGATCCCCGTGATCATGTCAAAGAATTTTGTACCATGAGTCTTGAATTTGCTCATGATGACACCTATCTGATGAGGTTGTTCCCCAGAAGCTTGGGAGGACAAACAATGGAATGGTTATCCAAAATTACACCGCCTGTCAAATCGTTTGATGAATTGGTTAACAAGTTCATAACACAATATTCCTACAACATCTGACATGCTATAACCATGCTAGACGTCTGCAACACCAAACAAAAGAATAATGAAACATTCATGATATTCCTTCAATGCTGGCAACGTATGGTGTCACGATATCCTCGCGACATTCCTGAAAAGGAGAAAATGGAAATTTTCATCGACAACTTGAATGGTGAGATGAGTTACAGGCTCAAACTCCAATGCATACCGTCTTTCGCTAAATTAATCAAAAACGGCATTCAAGTAGAAGAGGCATGTGTCAAAAAGGGAACACTCAAATTCTTCAAAGAAGGAACAAATTCATCAAACTACAATAACCAAAACAACAACAACTTAGACAAGTCTCGATTCTGGACTCGAAACAAAAACGAAGGCAACAATGAATCGCATGATCCAAAATCCAAACAACCAGTGCTCGCATTATCCGGAAATCCTCAAGCTACGAAAAATCCTAAAGGTGCTAATCCAAACGCTAACACATATGCACCGAATACCAATCAAGGTCAAACCAACACAAACAACCCCAACGATACTCAAAACAAAACCACGAATCAAGGACCTAATAACAATTCGTGCGACAGCACTAACAATTTCCAGAAGCGTGTCTTCACACCACTGGGACAATCACTAGAATTAGCATTCAGAGAGCTCCTGGCGAACAAGATTCTCTCTTTACCTGCAATCAGCAACTATGAACCCCAAATCAAACCACCTTGGTGGAATGATTCACATTATTGTGACTTTCATCGTAACAAAGGTCATCGAACGAACGATTGCATGAGATTGAAAAACATTGTTCAGGATATGATTGATCGAGGTGATTTAATGGTAGATGGTCTCAAAATGAATGGTGACCATGGAGCCTTTAAAAATCCTCTTCCAAACTACAACAAAGATGGAGCTTCAACCTCAAACCATACACGCAGAGCTCATATCAACCACATCTACAATAACACCATCAATCACATATCAGCTGAAGACCATCATGTAAATGTCATCACAATCTGAGACCAGCATAATCATGAATCTATCAATGTAACAACCAGAGCTCAGAAATATGTCTTGAAGGGACATACCGCGTCAACAACCACTACACCAAAAATCCAATATGATTTAGTCAGCCAACTACGCAAAACTCTAGCTTAGATATCTATACTAAAATTGCTGAAATTGTCACCAAAACACAAAGACATATTGGAACAAGCGCTATTGGAAACCAATGTACCTCAAGATCTGAATACAGACAGATTTCAAACCATGGTCGCTCATATGATAGGGCCTCATAATCTCACCTTCTCAGAGCATGATAATACTTCCTTAAGTCATCCGCATAACACTCCTCTCCATATTGAAGTTATCGTTTATAAACACCGAGTAAAAAGAGTATTGATAGATGGAGGAGCTGGACTTAATATATGTACTTTAAAACTTATCCGTGCATTAGGCTTCTCAGAGGAGTCTATTGATCCCCGTAAAAATATTACCATAAAGGCATATGATGATGAGGAAAGGTCATCTAAAGGAACCGTGATGTTACCCATTCAAGTTGGACCAATGCAAAAGGATACTATGTGTTAGGTCTTAGCCATATACCTCACCTACAATATTTTATTAGGTCGACCCTGGATACATGAAATGCAAGCAGTGCCTTCTACATATCACCAGTGTGTCAAATTTCCCTATAACGGGCAAGAGATCTCCATATCTACTGATCACAATCCATTTCAACATTGTAATGCAATGGGGGCAGCCCAGGACAGTTTGGTTCCCCATAATAGGGAAAAGCAGAGATCCTCAACATCAGATCTACAAACATCAAAGCTCGAATCATTACCAGGAGATTTCAAGCAGAAAATGCAAATCAAAGAACAAGGTATGGAAGAATACTCTTTGGAACCCATGTCTTTGTCCAAATTACCAACATCACCCAGATCTCATGGATTGCCTACTACATCAACGCATCTGGTAACTCAGTCCATCACCAAATTTGATGGTACCTTCATCCAACTAGGCACTCTAGCACATGAATCAGAAGATAAGGACATTCTTAGCTGGTTATACAAAGATGAGGAAGAAGATAACAGAGCAGCTGCTCTGGACATAGTTCTACCAACACACCTATATGGAAAGGTCTACTTAATCATGCAACAAATGGGATATGACGGTAAAGGACCTATTGGAAAACGCAAAGAAGAAGTCACTGAGCCCATAGACCTTCCTTCACAGCCCAGTAGAGACAAAACAGGATTGGGTTGTAAACTCACTTTCTTATTAAGAAAGACACCATGCATAACTCCAAAACCTCAATGGAAAGAAAAGAAGAACTACAAAGAAGAATCATGGCAGGAAGCACTATTTGAGTCAGCAGAAACAATCCGTAAGGCACGTGAACGTCAAGAATAGAAGAAACATCAGGAAAAGCTTCTCAGCCACAAGAAGGCCATATTTGCAGCAGTAGCTCATATTCAAATACCAATATCTCAAGAAATGGTA
Organism: Cryptomeria japonica; assembly: GCF_030272615.1. Classification (NCBI taxonomy): domain Eukaryota; kingdom Viridiplantae; phylum Streptophyta; class Pinopsida; order Cupressales; family Cupressaceae; genus Cryptomeria; species Cryptomeria japonica. The sequence goes on along the minus strand of NC_081407.1, from coordinate 373,335,830 downwards.
GAATCATCTCCTGATACCGTTATTCCTCCCCAAGGAGGCACAATCTATGAACAAATTATACAAAAGGTAGAAGCAAGATCCGACACCGAATCAACAAAGACTATCAAACTGGTATCCATCATCAAAGATCTATTGTCACCATACAACATACCTGTTTACAGCACTGATAGAATCTGGGATGATGCCTCAAAGACTGATTCCAATGAATATGAATGGGGTAGCTGCTCAAACGCTACTAGAGATATCACTGACAATACTAGTTCCATATCCCTTTCTCAGGAAGAGCATAACGTAGAAGATAGACCTCTTGAATTTGGACTGCAGAATATCTATGATGCCAAGGAAAGCGAACAAAAACATTATGAACAAGTCTATACAGAAGATGATACCATTGAAGACCTCGACGAAATCCTCGACTTCTTTAAAACCAAGACCAATCACGATGAAACCTCTGTCTTGACACTTATAGTAGCAGAACTTGATCCCCCAAACGATTCCTTACCGCTTGTCTTTCCTGACCTCGTTGACTGGGACGAACCCGAAATACATGATATACCAATTTTCCCAGACGATGAATCTATTATCCACTACATATGTACCATTAACCCGGAAACAAGATCTACCAGTGAACAAAGTAACGATGTCTGCAAACCAGGGAGCGCCAAGTCTCTCACTCGTAAAAAGGAACCGAATAAAAGATCTGATGCTGAAACCAGTCAATGGCATCTCTAGATCACAAAAAAGTAAAAATAAAGGACGCATTTGAGGGTGAAAACCTTTTTAAGGCACCTAAAGATGGGAGACTTGACACTCTTCCTGAACACTTTCATGAGCGATCACCCATATTGAGTGAGCCCACTCAATCAATCAACATTGGTACTATAGAAGCAGCCAAAAACATACACCTAGCAGAATCTCTGACAGAGGAGGAAAGATCGACATTTCTCATCTTTTTTGCAGAAAAGAAAATTAACTTTGTTTGGTCATATGCAGATATGCCCAGAATTGATCCATACTTAATCATGCATCACTTATCCATCTCTCTAGGAGTTAAGCCAGTCAAGCAAAAACTACGAAAGATGAATCCACAGGTGGCACTCATGGTCAAGGCTGAACTGAAGAAACTATTAGATGTCGGATTCATTCGACCCATCGACTATACAGAATGGATTTCCAATATAGTACCAGTATCAAAACCAAACGACAATATCAGAATCTGCACTGATTTCAGAGATGTCAACAAAGCCTGTCCAAAAGACAACTTTCCTCTGCCCAGTATCGACATAATTGTAGACCTCACAGCAGGCCATGCAATGCTCTTACTAATGGATAGTTTTTCAGGCTATAATGAGATCAAAATAGCCCCAGAAGATCAAGATAAAACAACGTTTACCTATCCTTGGGGAACGTACTGTTGGAATGTTATGCCTTTTGGCTTAAAATATGCAGGGGCTACTTATCAAAGAGCAATGACAACAATCTTTCATGACATGATGCACACATTCATGGAAGACTATGTGGATGATTTACTAGCTAAATCCTTCACTAGAGTAGAACAGCTCGACATCCTAACAAAGATCTTTGATCGATTGGAGAAATTCCAAGTCAGGCTCAACCCTAAGAAGTGCGTCTTCGAGGTTACATCAGGCAAGTTATTGGGCTACATCGTCTCAGCTAAAGGTATTGAAGTAGATCCAGCAAAGGTACAAGCCATTATGGAAATGCCACCACCAAAGAATATCAGTCAGCTCAGATCCCTACAAGGACGACTCCAATCAATCAGGCGATTCATAGCTCAACTAGCTGACAAAAGTCTACCATTCAATCATTTGCTCCATAAGAATGTACCTTTCAGATGGGAAGCCAAGTGTGCAGAATCCTTTTATCAAATCAAACAGTATCTAATGAACCCACCAGTTCTAGTACCACCGGTCGCAGGAAAGCCCCTTATTCTATACATTTCAACAACAGATATATCATTGGGGGCACTATTGGCACAAGAAGATCAACAAGGGAAGGAACGGGCCATATACTACATCAGCGGGACATTGAATGGCTATGAACTCAACTATACAATCATTGAGAAGGCTTGTCTCACAGTAGTCTTCGCATCTCAAAAGTTCTGACATTATGTGCTAGCACACACAATTAAGCTAGTGGCAAAAATTGATCCTCTCAAATATCTACTCAATAAAGAAACTCTTACCGGTCGGTTGGCTAAATGGGTCATGATTCTCAGTGAATTTGACATCCACTACACAGAACGAAGAGCTATCAAAGGACAAGTAATTGTAGATCAACTAGCTGAAGCACCGCTACCAGGAAAACAAACTATGGAGATTGAATTTCCGAACAGGGACGTTCTTGCTATTTCTACCACACAATGGACCCTATACTTTGACGGATCCTACACCCAACATGGTTCAGGCACTGGCATTCTATTCATCAATTCTGGAGGGCATACTATACCAAGATCATATCGGCTTATGTTCCCATGCACAAATAATGTGGTTGAATATGAGGCATTGGTTATAGGCATCAAAATGGCAGTAGAATGGAAAATCACAGAGTTAATGGTCTACGGAGATTCACAACTAGTCGTCAATCAAATCAACAATGACTATCAGACAAAGGATGACAAGCTACTACCCTACAAGCGAATGGTGGATGACTTCAAACAATATTTTGTACACATCACCTTTGAGCAAATACCAAGGTTGAACAACAAAGCAGTCGATGCCATGGCTACAATCACTTCGTTACTACAAATTCTAGAGCAACAGAGTCGTTACGAGTTCCTGGTAGAGCAACTGTTCTCCCCAGCCTATGACCACTCTAAATCCCATGTCGTCTATGCCTTAACTAGTTCGGATTCTCCTTTATATGGACCAATATATGATTATCTAAAGAACAACATCTTACCCATTGACCAATCCCGTAACCAAAAACGTAATTTTATCCGAAAGTCGCTCGGTATACCCTTACTGCTGATACTTTGTACCATCGAGGTCTAGATGATACTCTTCTTCGTTGTCTTGCTCGTAATGAATCTGATTCCGCTTTACACGAGCTTCACGAAGGTATTTGTGGCACACATTCAAGTGGGACTACTCTTGCTAAAAAGCTTCTAAGGATGGGATACTACTGGCCTACAATGGAGAAAGATTCTTACCACTTCGCCAAAAAGTGTCTTAAATGTCAGATCCATGGTAATTTGATACATGCACCGACACAGGAACTACAGCCATTTACAACATCCTGGCCCTTTTGTCAGTGGGGACTAGACTTAGTCGGCAAAATTCATCCTTCATCTTCAAATGGACACAAGTTCATTATAACTGCAATAGAATACTTTACAAAGTGGATAGAAGCAGTCCCCATGACCACAGTAACTGGAAAGCAAATTGCGTCTTTTATCCTGAACTATTTGATTTGCAGATATGGTATTCCAAGTTCCATCATCATCGATAATTGACGACCGTTCAAAAACCAAGATGTCCGAGAACTATGTGAACAATTCAAAATACAACATCGGTTCTCTACACCATACTACCCCCAGGGGAATGGTCAAGCAGAAGCATCCAACAAAACAATACTGAAAATCCTCAAGAAAACAGTAAATGATGCAAGCAAAAATTGGCATATACAACTCAATCCAGCACTTTGGGCATACAGGACCAGCATCTGTACACCTACAGGAGCCACACCTTTCTCATTGGTCTATGGATCAGAAGCTATTTTACCACTGGAGGTAGAAATTCCATCTCTCAGAGTCTCTCTAAAAGGATTAATTCCAGATGAAGAGTATCGAGTCAACCGACTGCAAGAACTGGAACTATTAGATGAAAGGTGTCAACATGCTTACACTCATCTCAAAGCATATTAGCAACGCATGTGTAGAAGCTACAATCACAAGGTCATCCCTCGCAACTTCAAAGTTGGTGACCTAGTCCTCAAAGAAAATCCAAGAAATCAACAAGATCGAGAAAAGAAAGGGAAATTTGAACCTAACTGGTTGGGTCCCTATGTTGTCATATCAATCTATGGATCAGGTGCTTATCAGCTTACAACTTTAGAAGGAGATGTGCTCGATGAACCAACTAACAACATTCATCTGAAGAAATACTACACTTGAGTAGTCTAATGCACGGAAAAAGCAAAAACAAACAAAAAATCAAAAAATCAAGAAAAAGCAAATAAAAAGGTACAATAAAAGCAACTGGTGAAAACCTGGTAACAGGCGCTATTGTGAAAGGACAGCTCCTTTATCTATATCCACATCCTTATCTTCGCAGTAAAGCACTATCGGCCATCGCCCGACACTTAGCATATATCCATTCAGGACATACTTAGCGTAGTCACTATCCTGGTCTATCCATATATCCGTTTACCACATTCCACCATGGCTTAGTAATCACTGTACGCATCCACATCGAGAGGTGCACTTAGCTAGGGGCAATAATCATCAAAACTGGCAGCATGTTCAAAGCATCAAGACTATTTACAAAACTCAAAAACATCACTTCCAACAACAAAACACTTCATCACAGAACAAAACATTGGATCGCAAAAGCAAGAATCACAAATACCAAAGATGGATGATTTTCTGAAGTACTAAATGTTGCATTACCGCATAAAGTCTTGACTATTTTTGCATTTGAACTTTTTAAATTATTGGATTCTCTACATTTTCTCGCTAATGCTCCGAAGCTAGAGATCATGAGAAAACTCCAATATTTTCTTAGTCTTCTGTCTGTGAGGCGATCAATTGTACTGTGTAAATACTTGTCTTGAGACGTGATACACCGAATATCACTAAAGACATGAATCCACTTTACGCATACAAATGGTTTAATCTTGTCTTTTTATACGCAATCCGCACTCTGGTCGTCCTGGTTAAATTATACCTTGACGCTTGTGCTATCTTGCAAAATCAAAAATCATGTAAATTTTTCTCAGGTCATTATGGTTCAATTATACCATTATGCTTGTATAAATTTTCAACATATCTCAAACAAATCAATGCTCAATGATGATACCTATATCAAAAGCAAATAACATATGGTTATATCAAGATGACAAATGTGAGGATGCTCCAAAAATAAATAGTTGCATATCATTTTACAAATAGTTGCATATCATTTTATAAATAGTTGCATATCATTTTGCAAATAATTGCATATCATTTTAAATCTTGCATTTAGTTTCACATCATTATCAAATCCTACATCTCATTTTCAAGATACATCTCACATCATTATCAAATCATACATCTCATTTTCAAGATACATCTCATTATCATTATCATACATCTCATTTTCAAGATACATCTCACAGCATATCAAAGCATACATCATACATTTGCATCATGCATCATATCATCTATCTAAGCATTGCATCATCATAAAGTAAAGAAAGAACATATAGAACATGCATCCACAACACATCACATGATCAAAGAAAATGGTGTCATCTATATATATATCAAAATGATCCAAATATACAAAATCTGTCATGTATGTGCCCAGAACAAAACAATGATCTAAAAATACAATAGAGACATCGTCTCTCAGGTATGACTATCTCCTTAGGGGGATGGTCTCACAGCTGATGTCCCAACTCCTGGATCTCCAGGAGGATCCTGTCTCGGCGGCCCCATCACACCTCTGCTCTCTGACTGTGTCCCAGTCTCTCGAGATCGACTCAATCTCGCCTGCGTGAAGCTCTGCACTCTGCGCTCTCGGGGCACTGCATCCTCATAATGGCGTCTATAATACTCTGCCTCCCTCGCTCTCGAAGACAGCTCTCTCATGATATCTCTCATCGGGCCCCCTGCAGCCACTCTCTGAATACTAGCTACCAGCTCCTCTGCCCAACCACGTCGTTGTATCTCTGTATCTCGCTCTAGAGTCAGCTGAGTAATCTGACGCTACTGCATCAATAGTTGTGCCTGTAGCTACTAAGCTGTCAACTGTAGCGTCCTGATCTGAGCATCTTCCACATGTGTAGGGACTCGGACCCATAGGGGCACCTGTGAAGGGGTATCCCCTATCCCTCTGCCTGTCCTAGGTGCTGGTGGAGGTAACTCATCAGTCCTCCTCCTCTGTGTCGGCCGCCTCCACTCATCTGTCCCTCCCACCGCTGCCATCACCTCTCCCACTCTCCCCTCCTCCCCTGCCGCAATAGCCAACCCTCCTCTCCCCTTGTCCATCACAGCTCGCCGAACTGCTCTCTCCACCTGACCTCCCCCATGTCTCCCCCTATCTCCTCTCCTCCCCCAATATCCTCTCCCCCGTCATCCACCTTCCCCTCCATCATCTCCATCTCCCCCAACATCCTCCTCATCATCATCAAAGGTCAGTCGCATCTCCTCAGGAGCTGATATCCGGGCTACAGCACGAGCTGCAAACAAACCCGCAAACTCATGGGTCATCCCTACGTCTAGTATCTCGAGAGCATAGTCCCATATCTGAGTCGTTAAGCTGAAGAACTCCTCTACAGCTACTCTGCTATCAATGGTAGGACCCCAATCAGGTACATCCTGTCTCCAACGCGTGTACAAGAAGGTCCCCTGTGGTATACCCTACTGCCAACCATACTGCCTCAAAACCCTACCCACCTGAAATCTCTCTATCACAAAGGGTGTCCGCCCTATCAAAAACTGACTCATAAAAACAAAAGGCATCTCTAGCCCATCCTCTGCCCAGACCTCGCAATCTGTATATGGTCGCCAGACAACCGTATCTATATCATCCAAGACCCTCCTCCAATGCTCCAGTTTTCCCAGCTTACGCTAGACAACTAGACCCCTGTAACCATAAGCATATGCCCACCCAACAAGCCTGTCTCTGTCCACCAGTGGCCTCGTTGCTGGAATGTGCTCCCAGCACCATACCTGTAAAAGTGTCACGCCAGTTGACAAACTGTTGTAACCCAGATACACAACCTCATGCAGGTCCCTGTACAAGTGGGCTAACATGGTTGATCCCCAAGAAAACTTGCGGCCCTGGGTCACCATCTCCTCAAGAACCAATCCCCAACCCACAAAGAATCCCTTTGACCTACGATCGGGACAAAGGAATCCACCGATAAACCTTGCTAGTGCTGACGAGAGAGGCGCATAGTCTAGATCCAAGAACTCCTGCCATGGGATCTCATACCCACATACTGTCTCATCATGGAAAATGCACCGCAGCGCCTCAGTACCACCCTCCTTCGTATGCTCATATGGAAATAAAGCACTTGCTATGGGAATTTGTAAGATCCTATAATAGTCCTCTGGAGTGACTGTCATCTCATCGGTAGCAAAGTGAAAGGTGTTCGTATCACTGTGCCACCTCTTAGTGAGTGCTGTAAGTAGACATCGATTCATAGTGAGCCGAGGCATATCTAACAAGGATGATAGGCCACATCTCTCTATCACATCTAGGTCAGCCTGTGCCAACCGTGGAATCAATGCCCAAGGTCTAGGAAACCGCTCTCGCGACTGCACCACTCCCAATCGCTCCTGTAAAAAAGAAAAACGAGTTCAATATCAGTTTCCACATCAAAACAAAGATATCAGAATCAAAATCACATCAAAAACATGAAATAATTTGCTTATCTAATCAAGTTCCACATCATATCATTCCATATCAACTTGTAAAACAACTCAAGTTTTCAAAGACCATATCAAAACTTGTAAAACAACTCAAGTTTCCACATAACATAAACTTGTTAAACAACTCAAGTTTCCCACCCATATCAACTTGTAAAACAACTCAAGTTTCCAACCAATATCAGCTTGTAACACAACTCATGTTTCCAACCCATATCAGCTTGTAACACAAATTAGGCTCCACACATTGAACTTGAAACACAGTGCAAATCAAATCATGGTTCGATCAAAATAACACATTCATATCTACATCAATAACTTGAAACAAATCGCAAATTAAATCAAGTTATATCAACACTCATATTGGACACATTTTCAAAAACATAATCAAAAGACACAGCAAAATGACAAAAATCCATCTCCCCAGGCAAAACTAACCTTTTCCTATGTAATTTTTCACATTCACAAATTGCTAACTCTTGCAAAAACCCAATCCATGCACTACTTAAACCTGGTTATGTGCTAAAATACACCCATGCGCTACGCTGTTTTCTCCGCGCGCTGTTATGTCTACCCTATGCGCTAGACTGACTCTACGCGCTATCCTTTTTTCTCCATGCACCACCCAACTTACCCTAAGCGCTAAAACCGACCTATGCGCTAACCTATCCCATGTTGGCACTACCTATTCAACCCTATGCGCTAGGTCTACCCTACACGCTAAATCCCCCTACCCATGCGACCCCCTATGGACCCTATGCGCTAGGTTTGACCTATGTGCTACCTTTTTAACCCGAAGCGCTACCCTATTTTCATCATGCGCTAACCTAAGACCATGCCCTAACCTAAAACTTTCATGCGATACCCTATTCATTTTCAGACGCTATCCTAATTAATACCCTATGTGCTACCTAATTTATCGTATGCGCTAAACGAAGACCCCTACGCGCTAAAACGTTAAAACCGAATTTCAAAAATAAAAAACTGACCAAAAATGATCAAATTAAAAATCAAAAAGGGGTCAAAAGCATTGACTTGCCGGTGGACCATACGCGACAGGTCTCCGATGCCTCCGAACGCGCTCAAAACGATGCGTAGAATAAGGAATAGGCATTTTGTCTTCTCTCCAAAAGTCCTTTTCTCCCAAGTCAACAAGCACAAATGAAACAAATCAAAGCACTTTTTCCCTTTTATAGGAGAAAAATGAAATTAGGGTTAGGGAAATGGGCATGTAATTTGCTCGCGGTCTCCCTCATACCCTAAAACACGTCAATTATCAGGAGATGAATCAATTTAAACGTTTCACCTAGCCAAAATCTTACACACCAAATGCAAATTATCATCAAATCAAATCAAATTTTCAAAATATTGATTCATCTCCCGAGGGGGCATTATCACCATCGTTTATTGAATCTGGGGCATCACACATCAAATCTGGGTCACGACATGAAATTCATAAAAATGACATCGATCATAAAATCACAACAACATATCATTTTCTTTGAAATAACATGTGCACACACGTCACTTCAAAGAGGGGCAAAATGTAGACGTATAAAAATGACCATATTCCTAAATGAATATTTTATGTTCATTTCTCTGTTTAATTAAATCCAATTTAATTAAATTACCCGCATTCCTCTATTTAATTAAGTAAATTACTCAATTAAATTCACTATACCATTTAATAGGATAAATTCATTTTATTCAATTAAAGCCCCTGTCCACTTTTTAATTAAATTCAAATTTAATTAAAATAGTTATCCTAAATTAAATAAATCTAATTTATTTAATTGCAACCAAATTGAATTAAATTCAATTAAAACCTATTTTCCCTCACCCACTTGCAAAATCCTACACCTCCCACTTGCATCCTAAACCTCTTTCTAACCTCTTCTAGATTCTTCTAAACCTAATTAATTAACCCAAACCCATCCATTATCCCTTTTCGCTAAATTTGAGGTCACTTCTCAAATTTGGAGTAAAGTTTTCAAAATGCATTAAAGCCTTTATCCATTCAACAAGCTAACTTGTTGAATGCCCCCAAATTTGGAAGGACTCTTACAAATTTGTCCCCAAAGTCTTCATAACCATTAATGGTTAACTCAACCTTCTTACATGGTTAAAGAATTTCCATAAACTCAACCTCCATGTAACCCAAGGGTCTCATCAAACATTTATTGCATTGGCCATGGTTATCCTTAAAACCTTTGCACAAGAGTTTATCCTTTGGGTAAAAGCTTTATCCAATGGGTAATCTTAACTTAACCTTAACCCTTAACCCCTAGGGTAGCCATGAGGTCTTCTCAAGCATTTAATGCTTCCTACCTCTCCTCTCAACCCAGTCTTATGTTGACAATTGTCACCATTTCATTGGTGCCAATTGTAAACATGGATTGACAACTTTCAAACTTAGCCCTTGATTGCCTCTTTCAATCCTGGCCATCCATTGCCCTTGCTATAAATAGAGCTCTCATCCCTTCATTTTCAGATCATCCAAGTCTTTAGCATCACACTTATACTCAAATCCATTCAAGCTTTCATATTTTATATGCTCATCATTTAGCTTCTCTTTTAAATAGGAATTAATCTAAAATATGCAAATTTAGAGTATGTTCCTTATCATTTAGCTAAAATCATAAACTAATATAGTATGCTAGGATAGTCTTGTTTGCTAACCTTGTCATCTTATAGCTAGTTTATTGCATTTGTAGCATCATGCATAGCTTAGGATGCATCTCATCTTAAAATCAACAAAAGCATCCCTCATTCTTGCATTTGTCATCCCTAAACCATTTTGCTTAGTGATCTGAGAGCAAAAACATTGGTTTGAGGGACCGTGCAAGATAGAGAACCATGGAACCATCCTTGGGAAGCTAAGCCATACTTCATGACTCCATAGCTTGCACCAAGAAGTCCTGTGGGTGTGTGAGCAAGGCTCCCTAGAGCTCCGTTTTTCACATATTGAGTTCTATAGGCCCGCTTTTCCTGCATACAATAACATTAATGTAACTAATCCCAAGATAACATACCTTAAGTAAACTCATTCTAAAACCAATTTTTCTAGAATAGGACAAAAAGAAATTACAATTTCATGACCACCTTTGAGGAACTCACATTAACATGTTGGAGATATACATATCTAGTACCATGGAATTTAGGTGCATTCTTAGAAGTTTCCAAAGAATTTGTCAAGGGAGATTTTCCATTAACTTCAAATATTTTATTAGAATCATAAGCTTCTTGAGCATGTGATTGATTATTTATGTAAAGAGATAATATGCTTTATCCATGCATATCTAAAAAGGGATATTGTCAATGCTCCAAAATTTACTGAGTTATCTCACTATATTCTTGCAACAACACCCAAAATTTGAAGTCAAAGATATTGTACCCTCAAGTCTCGAAACAATAATGTTGAAATAAGTTTCTATTTCTCTTTTCCACAACCTTCCTAGCAATTGCAACCACTATTTTTTGTTTAAAATTAATACATGTAATGGCAAAGGATTTAACTGATTACTAGTTGAACATGATGGATCACAACTCCTCAAAAGAGTGCCAAAGATAGTCTTTTTTATGATTATCCTTATTGAACCTCGTGATGTTATATCATCATCTAACATAGATCCAATCATCATTTTTAATCTAGGGGCCAAATCATTTCATGTAAATAAACTTCAGTTTATCACAAAAACCAAATCAAATCAATAATGGAAAAAAAATAGTTAAATTGTATTAGTAAAAACCAATGAGTTGAAGGATACATCAAATAATTCATTCGATTTCTCTCATGTAAACTTCAAATCTCACCTATCATCCACCTATAAGTGGAAATTATATTGGTGTCCATTATGATGTTTTTGATATTAAAGGAGCAAAACAAGGGTGTTCACCCTCAATACAAAGACTAGCCAAAATGACACTTCCACAACAAACAAATATGCTATCACAAACAAAAAGATGGGCAAAAAACAACCTGTCAAACCTAGACCTAGTTCCCAACTCAAGGAAGGGTAGAGGTACCCAAGCCTTGAACATGAGGGAACTGGGTTGGGGGGGAGACTTCCCCTTCCACCTATGATGAACAATTGTCTAGGCAATACTATCATCAAGAGAAGGGTCATTTGGAATAGACCCCGTAGGGTTACAATCAGAAGTGCCAACAACGTGTTGTTGTAGGGCAGCAGAAGGTTGTTGTAGAACAACAATAGGCTGTTATAGAGAAACAACATTAGGAGCGAGAGTTGGCACAGTAGAGAGGGGCTCTAAAACACAGGCAATAGCTTCAACTGTCATATCCGTAGCATTAGCAATAGTAGGAGGCATCTCAACATCCTAAGAGGAATCCACAGAGTTTGAATTTGATGCAAAGATAGTCAAGTGGTCAGAAGTAGCATCCTTCCACCATGGTGTATCTCCTCTATGACGTGAGATAGAACAGTTTGAGGCAAGATGACCCATAGAGAAGCATTTCCTACAACGAAATGGGAGGCCCTCGAAGTCTAGCAATTGTGTCCAAGGCATATCCTCAACCATGAGGACCACATCTCCCAAGAGAGGAGAAGAGATGTCAATGTCAACCAGGATATAAGAAAAAGTGGAGTGGCCCATAGAAGCAATGACCTCATCCACATTTAAGAAATGCCCAATAGAATTACCAATAGCCTCATAACAAGATTCTTCTCGAAAATGGAGTGGAAGGTTTGGAAACCGAACCCAAATAGGATGCACAGTCAATGGTTCAGTAAGGGGGTTAAAGGAAGTTTTCCAAGGCTTGATAGAGAGGGAGTGAGCTCCCCAAGCCCACAACTTACCCAAAACCAAATCCCTATCATTCAAAGAAAAAATTGAAGCAATAAAAAAGCCTTTAGCACAAGGGAAGAGCTTGATATTATGAGCAATCAAAGGCTTCCAAGAGTCACTTACCCAATGATGGACATCTGATAGCGAGGGCCATGACCCATAGAATTTGCACACGAGGGCACAACGCTGGTAGAACTCGATATTGTCCACAACGTCCTGCTCACATACCACCACAAGGGAGGATTTAGCATAGGGAAGAGGACAAATACCCTTGGAGGGTTGGGCAGTAGATTTGGCAACTCAAGAAAAACTATGTTTACCAACAAAAGAAGGTTTTGGTGGGGCCAAAGTCTCCCTAGCACCAAAAATTGCACCCTTTTGAGCAACGACACCAATAGGAAGCCCATCATCAGCAGAACCCCCTAGACCAGAAAGGGGTCGAGGGGGGCCCGAATCAATAGCCACAAGGGAGGAGTGGGGACCCGATCCCATCATATCCAAAGCAGTCGTGAGAGGGCCACAACTAATGACCAATGCAATGGATGCAACAGGCACATAACCTGTAAATAATTTTGAACGAGGGTGAGCGGGAGAGTCGTTGAACGCCATTATGTGTCCACTATGATGTTGGAGTGCTAAATAGAGTCCCATTACCTATATGTTGTGAATACAACAAAAAAAATGACATTGAAACATTAACAGAGTATAACATAATAGATGTAATGTTTATCAATTATAAGAGAATGGATTGGATATGCTACAACAACACCATAGAATACGTCAAAAAAATTATGGAAGTGGAAGTATAAACCTATCATTAGTAAATATTGCAGCACAAATTAGTTGCAAAGAAGTAAAAATAAATAAAATGAAATAACAAAATAATAAAGAAGAGATATTTATGTGCTAAAACCTTGGCAATATGCTAAGGAAACATCCACGGGGCAAGGTATTAGTATTCTTATTGCTTCGAGAAATTAATTACAATATTCACAATTGTTGCTATCACAATTACACTTACAAATTACAATGAAATTTTCTTCAAGACAAGAGAGATATATAGAATATCTTCAAGATAACAACCATCACTAAACATAGAAAAAACTAGCTTTATTCCTTTAAAGAAATTAGGAATTTCCTTTCAAAGGAAAAAACTATTTTTCTAAAAGATAAGATGTGACTTGTTTTATTGTTTTCTTGTTTTATTCCCTTGTTTTATTGTTTTATTGTTATCACAATCCAACAAGAATGAGTCGATTGACAAAAAAAATTGACACATAGGGTATAGTCTAGGCCTTAAACTCTATTTTGAGACCTCATAAATTAGTGGTTATTAAGCCTACCAGATGGGGTCCTCAATCTATCTACAACCTTCCCATTCCCAAATAAGTCACCTTTTTTTAGTATTGGTATAAGTTGATAAGCATTGGCTCTATTTGGGGTGTGTGCATCTCAAAATAGTCGATACGATGTGCTCTTATCTCTAAAAGGTCTACACTAAAAATGTAAAGTGGATGTTGGTGCCCTATTAGACACCACACCCATAAAATATTTTGTTATATATGTTGGATCCAAACAATCACAAACCTACAAAATGTGCCCTTATATCTAATATATAAAAATGGATAAATGTGTACTATCAATAGGATGATTTATCATTCTTGATTGTGGTTTGGGAGAAAATAAAATACATATTAAACTAAACAATAGAGAACACAAAAGAAAAATATATTGACTTACACTTCCAATAACAAAGGGAGACAATGCATCAAGAAACAAGGCATTGCCCCAAGAAAAGTTATATTTTTCTTCCCTTGTCTTATTCCTCTCATCTTGCCATCTTTGAGTCTCTACAATTTTCACATTGTTTGGTTCATTTCTATAATTGATTTCTCATTTTTACTTCATCGTTATTCATGCCAAGATAATTATCCACAACTCAAGACAATAATACACATTTCAAGCTATTGAACACCTCCTTAGGTATTACAAAATATCGTCTTCAAAAATAATGTTTTGAAAACATTCATGGAACATAACAAAAAGACTATTTATTAATATATGCAGCATGCCTCCTCCAACAATGAGTTGGAATTCGTTATGCTCAATAAGGCTAAAGTGATTTGGAAACTTCCCTCCTAAGGAATTAATTTTTTTTTTTGAGAGATTAGATAAGAATAATGCTTGGCTTGTTGGAAGAGGATGGGAGTTTCAAGATTTAAATACAAAACCAATACTAATATTAACAAACCTGGAATATATACCAATAATCTAGTTGAGGTCTTTGTTTTGTTCGATGTTCTTCAAATTGTGATTGAGGATTGGAAAAACATGCTTGTGAAGGTGAATCCCAAGCCATTACCAATACCTTGAAAGTGGGTTGAAGTTAAGCTCAGAAGTAGAAGGTGGAGGTTGAAGAGACTAAGTGGATTTCAAGCAAATTTTACTTAATTTTATTCTCTCACATAAGTAAGAATCAATAAAGGTAGAAAATATAGCAAAACCCAAAAAGATTGAACCTAGGGTAAGGGGTGCTTGATGAAATTCGGTTTCCACATTTTCCTTGTGATTTCTAAGACCTCCCATTGAGGATTGATAACTCATTTGATTTATTTAAAGAGCTTATGCATTATACATGTCTTTTTTGCTATGTTATATCTAACTTTCTTAGTCCTTGTTTGGGGATGCTCATCTATGAGATATATAAAATTGGGATGCAATTAGAAACATTTTTAAAAGATACCACATATAATGATGGAAATTTAGATAAGAAAAATGTGATTTAAATCCCCAATTCCACCACATTCCTCTATATTCTCCTTCTTGGAGCCAGTTATGTTGGCCTACTTGACTTCCACTAGTCTCACATATAAATCTACTATCCATTTCCCTCTCTCCTTGGAAAAGGGTTGAACAAGGAATTGTAGGAGTGCAAAGGTTATATTTCCTTTTGGTGCTTACAAAATGAATGCATGAGGTATATATATGATGGTTCTATGTGTCAAGGTGTAATGTCCCCAATTGTGCAATTCTAGGAAATGGATGACTTATCAAACATGCACAAGCTTAAAATATAGTCAAATGACTAATGGAGATGACAAACTCTAGCTGATTAGAAATAATGAAATATTGCAAACCCTTGTAAATCAAACTTACACTTCATGAATACCTCCACCAAGAAACCATGGTGGTAGAAGAACTATTATTGTACCAAAAGAGGGTTCTAGATCCCTACAAAGACAATTTCAAGCACATCGAGAAGAGATACATAGAGGATTTGAGCCAAGAAGAAGGGATGAAATTGAAGAACAGTACCAATAAGAATGAAAAAGGATTAGATTCATACCATCCTCCTGACCAAAATAATAATGAACAAAGAGGAAGAGGAAGACATGCATGAAGACCTAGAAGAGGAGGCTTTTTTGGAACCTTTTTTCAATGTGGAGAAGAACATTGAGCATATGAGTGTCCATAATATCAAAGAGGGAAAAATAGAAGAATGGAAGGTAATGCACAAGTTTCAAATGTAGATGAAGATGTTGAATCTAATCTTTTTGAAGATACATAAAGGGGTGAGACTCTTGTTATTAGGAGAGCCTTGCTAAATGAAGAAAAAGAACCAATTCAAATTGAAGAGTTTATTCTAAACAAGATGTAAACTAAGAGGCAAGTGTTGTCATGTAATTATTGATAGTGGAAGTACGAATAAGCTAGTTTCAAAAGATATGGCTAGAAAGTTTCATTTGGAAATGATGAAGGACCCAAATTCATACAGGATTGCATAGGTGTATAAATACAGATCTTTGGTTATTGTGTAATATATAGTAAATTTCAAGATTGGGAATTATCACGATGAGGTACTATGTTACATCATGCCTATAGGTGTATCTCATATGTTATTAGGGAGGCCATGGTTATCTGATCAACACACTATCCTTGATTTCCATGCTAAAACCTATTCATTAATAAATGATAAATTTAGCCAGAGGTTAAAGCCCTAGAAGGAGATAGAATTGGAGGTATGTACTAGTGAAAGAATTTCTTTGGTAGATGGCATAAATTTTTTGGATGGATGAAACATGAGCATGTGTGCTTTGTGTTGATTCCTAAAATCAATAAGGAATAAATGGAATGTGTACCACAAAAGTCTCAGAACTATTTGAGGAATTTCAAAATATTGTGTTAGATAATGTGCTCTAGAGTTTTCAATTGATGAGAAATATCATCAAATTTATTTGATATTAGGAGCTAATTTTATGAATAAGGTAGCCCATAGAATGAGTTTTGCAAAGAATGGCAAATTGAAAAGAAAAGTTTAAGTTGTTGAAGAAATGGCTAATTAGAGAAGTGTACAAAACCTACAATACTATCACCAAATAAGGATAGAGATTGGAGATTTTGTAATGACTCTGGAGCCATCAACAACATTACTGTGTGCCGGAAAAGTGGTGCAAAGAAACGGAAAATTTGGTTTCAAAAGGTCCACACACCAATGGTACTCTTGGTGCAAGTTATGGGGCTATATTGAATAGCTCAACTCCCCAAGGGACGTTCCATTGTTCTCTATCTCACATGATCCCTCAAGTCAATGCCTTTTCTCTCAGATCACTGAGCAAAGTGACTTCAGGAATGACAACTCCAAGAATGAGGGATGTTTGATCAACTTAATATGAATGCATTCCTAGTTATGCATGATATTAAATCTAATATAATTTAAACTAGCATGGATATGATGATAAGATAAAAGATTAGTAAAACCTATCCTAACATGATATACTAGTCTAATATGAGAGTGCTATGATAATGGAAATGCTTCTCAAAATGCTTATTAAGATTATTTCTATTCAAAGAGAGGCTAAATGCTTGATTTAAAAATGATTATGGAGTGGATGCATGAAACTTGGATATACTTAGTAAAATGTCTATAAGTTTGATACTAAAGACTTGGATATGAAAGTGAGAGAATGAGAGCTCTATTTATAGGAAAAATAGGGCAATGAATGGTCAAGATTGGATAATCTTAACAAGGGCCAGGATTGAAAGTTATCAATCCATATTTACAATTCTCACCAATGAAATGGTGACAATTGTCAACAATAGACTACTTGAGAGGAGATGAAAGAAGCATTAAATGCTTGAGAAGACATGATTGTTACCTTAGGAGGTAAGGGTTAAGGTTAGGTTAGGGTTATAAATTGGATAAAGGTTTTACCCAAGGGATAAAGTCTTGTGCAAGGGTTAAAGGGATAACCAAGGTCAAAGCAATCAATGCTTGATGAGACCCTTGGGTTAGATGAGGGTTGAGTTAGAGAGAAAGTCTCTAATCATGCAAGAAGGTTGAGTTAACCATTAATGGTTAGGAAGACTTTGAGGGTTAACTTGTTGAGGACATAAAGCCTTTAATGGTTATTGAAAACTTTGAGGGTTTGAGAAGTGACTTCCCTTTGCTTAGGGATGTGACAATATTTAGGAGATGGATTAGGCTAAAT
Organism: Cryptomeria japonica; assembly: GCF_030272615.1. NCBI lineage: Eukaryota > Viridiplantae > Streptophyta > Pinopsida > Cupressales > Cupressaceae > Cryptomeria > Cryptomeria japonica. Next base: position 373,317,938 of record NC_081407.1, on the reverse strand, counting down.
TAGAAGTGATTAGAAGAATCTAGAAGGGGTTTAGGAGACAAGTGGGAGATGTAGGATTTTGCAAGTGGATGGAGAGGAATTTTAATTTAAAATAAATTACTTTATTTCAACAAAAATAGATGCAACTTGCATAAATACAAGTGGGGGATTTAAATATATAAATTAGACTTATTTACTTGCAAGGATCAATTTAATTAAAAGGGGAGAAAGGGGAATTAAGTAAATAAAGTGATTTATTTAATTAAAGGTTATGAAAGGCTTAGGTGAACTGAATTAAATAAATTGAGTAATTCATTTAATTAAATAGATGAATGTGAATAATTTAATTAAATAAAATTTAATTAAATAGAGGAATGAGGTTAAAATGAATATTAAATATTCACTTAGGAAAGTGGTCATTTTTATACTTCTACATTTTGCCCCTCTTTGAAGTGACGTGTGTGCACATGTTGATTCAAAGAAAATTTTGTCGGATATGATGTTTGTGTCGAAATGTCGGTGTGATGCCCCAGATTTGATGAACGATATTGATGATGCCCCCTCGGGAGATGAATCAAAGATTTGTTGATTTGATAAGCGTTTTTGAATTGATTGCATTTTGAAATTTTGACTGTGTTGAATGCATTGTAATTGATTCATCTCCCAAAAATGATGTTTGATAAGGTTAAAAGCGAGAAAATGAGCAAAATACATGCCCCACCTACTAACCCTTTTTGAATTTTACCCTATAAAAAGGTAAAAAGTGATTTCATTCTTATCATTTGCACATTTGTCTCCTTGTGATTGTGACACCTTAACTCTGATGAAAATGTTGGTTCCTTATGCTTCTCACCGATTCAAGCGCGTTTGTCGATACTGGAGGCCCGCCGCGTATGGTCCACCTGTAAGTCACCTAAATTTTGCCACATTTTTCATTAATTTTGTCGATTTTGGTCACGTTTCTCATATTTTGCTTTCAATTTCACCATTTTAGCGCGTAGGGAGTCTAGAATAGCGCATGCGATAAGCATTATAGTGCGTAGGGTAACCTAGTTAGGTCAGCGTCTTAGGTGCATTCTGCAGTGCTAAGATAGTGTGTTTAGTCTTTTAGCGCATATGGTTGACAAGTAAGTGCGAAGAAGGTGTAGGATAGCGCGTAGGGTGAACTAGCACATAGGGTAAGCAGGTTAACACCATGGAAACTCCAATTAGGGCATAGGTTATTTTAGCATGTAGAATAAAGATTATAGCGCGTAGGTGAGGAAAGATAGCGCATAGTTAGCAGCTTAGCGCATGGGAGGGATATTGTGGCGCGTGGGTAAGAAAAATGGGTAGAAAAGACTTGGAAGAATGCGTCGTGAGGGGAATAGATAAGGTAGATGGCTTAGGAGCGAGTAGGTGCCTCCTGAGTGTTTTGGGATGGGTTTTGAGCCAATGTTTTGCCTGTTGTGATGATGTCTGAGTCTGGATATGATGATTGAGAGTCTGTTGAAATTACTTTTGTTATGAACTGCCAAGTTGATTGATTGTTTGAATCAGGATCTTGATTTTTTGTTGATATGGATCTTTGATTTTTGCCTTGTAAATGAATTTGATGTCCGATATGAGTTTCGATTCTTGATTTCCGATATGATTCTTGATATGATGCTTGTGTTATGGATTTTGAGTTGCTTGCGTTATGGGTCTTGGATACGATTTCTCGATATGGTGCTTTGATTTTCGATATGGTGCTTTGATTTTTGATATGGTGCTTGATTTGATGCTTCGTTGCTTCAAGCTGATTTTGTTTTGATTGGATATGGCACTTTGATTGATTTCGATATGGGACTTTGATTGATATCGATATGGGACTTGATTTTCGTTATGGATTTTTGAATTGCTTGCGTTATGAGTCTTTGATATGATTTCTCAATATGATGCTTTGATTTTCGATATGGGTCTTTGATTTGTGATATGATGCTTGATTTGATGCTTCATTGTTTCAAGTTGATTTTGTTTTGATTGGATATATTGGATAGATATGGGACTGATGATGGACATTTGTTGTTTTGCAGGCACAGGTTGATGTAATTCAGTCACGAGAGCGATTTCCGCGACCGTGGTCATTGATTCTGCGATTGTCATAGGCTGATAGAGATGTGATTGAGAGATGCGGCTTGACTTATTTATTAGACATGCCTCGGTATATCATTAACCGGGGTTTGTTGACAGTTTTGGCGGAGAGGTGGCATAGTGACACGAACACCTTTCATTTGGCTACTAGCAAGATAACAGTCACACCTGCGGATTGTTATCGCATTTTGCGGATTCCAATTATGGGGGCCTTGTTGTCGTATGAGTAGACTGAGGAGGGTGGGATAGAGGCTCTCCATTGCATCTTCCAAGATAATCAGATTTGTGGGTATGAGATCCCATGGTAGGAGTTTGTAGACCTTGATTATGCTCCTCTACCCTTTGTTTTAGCAGGCTTCATTGGTGGATTTTTGTGTCCCGAGCGTAGGTCGAAGGGACTACCTGTGGGATGGGGATTGGTTTTGGAGGACATGGTTACACAGGGACGCAGGTTGGCATGGGGGTCCTGCATGTTAGCCCACCTTTACAGAGAGCTTCACCAGGTGGTATATCTAGGATACAATAGTTTGTCAGCGGGGGTGACCTTATTACAGGTGTGGGCCTGGGAGCATATTCCTGCAACGAGGCCACTTGCAGATAGGGATAGGTCAGTTGGGCGAGCATATGCATATGGGTATACAGGTATAGTTGTCCAACGTAAGCTGGGCAAAGTAGAGCATTGACGAAGAGTATTGGATGATATTGATACGGTCATTTGGAGACTGTATATGGATTGTGAGGTGTGGGTGGAGGATGGGCTAGAGATGCCCTATGTTTATATGTCTAGATATCTTATCGGGTGGACACCCTTTATCATTGAGCGATTTTTGCATTGTCGTGTGCAGCGACAGTATGGGAGACAATAGGGGATACCACAGGGAGCATGTTTATATGCTCGCGGGAGATGGGATGTGCCCGAGTGGGGGCCCGCAGTGGTTAGTGTAGTGGCAGTAGAGGAGTACATGACATTGGCAGGCCAGATATGGGATTACGGTGCTAGGGTTGTTGATGCGAAGATGACAGAGGAGTTCTCGACCTACTTCGTGGCACATGCAGTGGCACAAATATCGGATCCAGTAGAGATGTTACATGCTTTTCATGATGAGGAGGATGAGCAACCAGAGAGGCGAGGTGGAGTTAGACAGAGAGACAAGGTGCGAGAGGAGTTCAAAGAGGGAGGTGGGGGTGATGGAGGAGGAGGAGGAGGATATGGAGGTGATAGAGGAGGTTTGGTTAGAGATAGAGGATGAGGGGGTGATGGAGGGAGAGATAGAGGACAAGATAGACGACGAGGAGGAGATGGAGGGAGTGGAGGAGGACTTCTCCTTGGTGTTGGTGGTGCAGGTAGGGTAGGTGCAATGTTAGCAGCGGTGGGGGGTATAGAGGATGATAGGCGACCCGCCCAGAGGAGGAGATCAGATGTTCTACCTCCACCGGCACCTCAGATAGGGACAAGTATGGGTGGGACCACGACACAGGTACCCGTTCAGATTAGGGTACCCACCCATCGATATGACTCGCAAATTATATACCTACGGGTCACAATGCAGCAGCTATAGGTACAAGTGCTAGCACAGCAGCACCAGATTATGACAGAGCAAGATACAGAGAGAGAGTGTCGGGATCGAGCAGAGGAGCTTGCAGAGAGATTGCAGAGAGCGACAAGTGGTGTCGCGATGCAGGAGACATTGAGGGAGATATGGTATACGGCCATGGCGGCCGAGTACTACAGGCGGTTATATGAGGATCTAGTCCCTAGAGAGCAAAGAGCTCCTAGTTTTGTAGCCAGTCGATCTGCCCGGAGTTAGATAGGGACAGAGAGCAGAGGTGTTACGGGGCCTTCTCGACATGATCCACCTAGGGAAAATCCAGGAGCTGGAACATTTGTTGCAAGATCGTCAACCTCAGGAGATAGTCATACCTGAGAGACTTGTCTCTGTTGTATTTCGATCATTTTGTTGTATTTTGACGGACGTGATACCTCTTGTATATTGTGACCATTTTGATAGATATATATATATATATGGCATTGATTTCTCTGATTCACATGCGATGTGTTATGAATGATGATTTATGATATGCATTGATATGATGTTGTGATAATGATGATGTAATGCTTTTGATTTTGATTATGATGTATGAGCTATAATGATGAAAATATGATGATGTGTTTGTTTATCTTGATTTTATTGATGTATGATGTGAGATGTATCTTAAAAATGAGATGTATGATAATGATATGCAACTAAATGCAAGTGTAAAATGATATGTAACTAAATGCAAGTTTTAAAATGATATGTAACTAAATGATCACCCTCATTTTTTCGTTTGTCATTCCTGTGTAGTCACATGTGTTTGCTTTGTTTTTGTTTTTCATCATTCAGCTTTTGATATGTTGGAAGTTCATACAAGCATAATGGTATAATTAAACCATAATGACCTAAGTAAAACGTACATGGATTTTGATATTGCAAGACGTCAAAAGCGTCAAGGTATAATTAAACCAAGACGACCTGAGTGTTGCTTGCATAAAACAGACAAGAATTAACCATTTGTATGCTCGAAGTGGAAGAATGTCTTCAATGATATGTTTCCAATCATGTCTCAAGACAAAATTTGCACCATACAAGTGATCGCCTCACTAACAGAAAACCAAAAAATATCAAACTCCCTCGCTACTTTCTCTAGCTCGATGCATCGTTGAGAAATTCAGGAGATCCAATGATTCAAAAATTTGAAGGGCAAAATAGTCAAAAATTCATGTGAGATGTAAACAAATTATAATTCAGAAAATCATCCATCATGTATGTGTTGAAGTTGTTAATTGGATCAGTGTCTTGTTTTCTCGACTGATGAGCTATTGTTGACAGGGTTTCCTTAGCATGTTCTGATTCTTGTTTGCTTGTTGTTGGAATGCTTGAAGTTAGAGGAACACTTCCCCTAGTTATAGATACCTATCGATGTGGATATTCATAGTGATTACCAAGCCATGGTGGGATATGATGAATTGGTCTTCAGATAAGCAAGGACAGTGACTACGCTAAGTATGTCCGGGATAATGTTGCGTAAAAAGTGTTGGGCGATGGCCATTAGCTTTGACTTTGGATGTAAAAGATATGAGTAATGATAGATAGAGGAGCCATTCTCTCACAAATAGCACATGTTGCCAGGTTTTCACTACTTGTTTTTATTGTACCTTTTTGTTGTTTTTTTTATTTTTTTGTATTTTTTTTATTTTTTTATTTTTTGTATTTGTCACTTTTTCCGTACATTAGACCACTCAATTGTAGAATTTCTTCAGATGGATGTTGTTGGCTGGATTGTCGAGCACATCTCCTTCTGAAGTTGTTAGCTGATAGGCGCCTGATCCATAGGCTGATATGATAACATAGGGACCTAACTAGTTAGGTTCAAACTTCCCCTTCTTTTCTCGATCCTATTGATTTTTGGGATTTTCTTTGAGTACAAGATCACCGACTTTAAAAATCCTAGGGATGACTCTGTGGTTGTAGCTTATGCACATGCACTGTTGATATGCTTTGAGATGATCATAGGCATGTTGTCGTTTTTCATCCAGAAGCTCTAGTTCTTGCAATTTGTTTACCCGATACTCCTCATCTGGAATGAGGCTCTTTAAAGATACTCTGAGGGATGGAATTTCTACCTCAAGGGCTAAAATTTCTTCTGATCCGTACACCAATGAATATGGTGTAGCTCCTGTGGGTGTCCTGATGCTAGTCTATATGCCTAGAGTGTCGGATTGAGTTGTACATGCCAATCCTTACCTGCATCATTTACTGTCTTCTTTAGGATTTTCAAGATTGTTTTATTTGATGCCTTGCTTGACCATTCCCCTGTGGGTAGTAAGGTGTAGAGAAACGATGTTGGATTTTGAATCGCTCACATAGTTCTCGCACATCTTGATTTTTGAAGGGACGCTCGTTGTCTGTGATGATGGAACTGGGAATGTTGTATCTACAAATTCGATAATTGAGAATAAATGAGGCAATCTGCTTTCCAGTTATTGTGGTCATTGGGACTACTTCAATCCATTTTGCAAAATACTCTGTCGCAGTGATAATGAACTTGTGTCCATTTGAAGAGGAAGGATGGATTTTCCCTACTAAATCAAGTCCCCACTGACAGAAAGTCCAAGATGTCATAAATGGCTGCAACTCTTGTGTTGGTGAATGGATAAGATTGCCATGAATTTGGCACTTAGGACATTTCTTTGCAAATTGATAAGATTCTTTCCATTGTCGGCCAGTAATATCCCATTCTCAGAAGTTTTTTAGCGAGAGTAGGACCACTTGAATGTGTGCCATAGATACCCTCGTGAAGCTCATGTAAAGCAGAGTTAGATTCATTACGATCAAGGCAACGAAGAAGAGTACCATCTAGACCTCAACAGTAAAGTGTGTCAGTGGTTAAGGTATAATGGGTGGCTTGCCGGATAAAGTTGCATTTTTTATTGCAAAATAGGTCAATGGGTAGGGTATTGGTTTAAGATATTCATAAATTGTTTCGTATAGAGGAGAGTCTGAACTGGTTAAGGCATAGATGACATGGGAAGCAGAATTGTCATAGGCTGGGGAAAACAGTTGCTCTACCAGGAACTCATAATGACTCTGTTGCTCTGGATTTGTAGCAATGAAGCGATAGTGGCCATTGCATCGGTCTCTCTTTTGTCCAACCTTGGTATTTTCTCGAAGGTAATGTGTACAAAGTACTTTTTGAAGTCATCTACCGTTCTTTTGTATGGCAGCAGTTTATCATCCTTTGACTCATAATCAATTTTGATCTGATTTATAACCAGTTGGGAATATCCATAGACTTTCAATTCTGTGATTCTTCATTCCACATCCATTATGATTCATGTGACCAGGGCTTCATACTCAGCAATGTTATTAGTGCATGGAAACATGAGCCTAAACGATTTGGGAATGGTGTGTCCTTCGGGGGTGACGAACAAGATGTCGGCACCTAAGCCATGTTGAGTATAGGAACTGTCAAAGTACAGGGTCCATTGCTTGAGTGTAACAGTAAGGACATCCATGTCTAAAAATTCCACCTTCATTGGTTGCTTATCTAGTAGTGGTGCTTCAGCTAATTGATCTGCAATTACTTGTCCCTTGATAGCTTGATGCTCTGTGTACTGGATATCAAACTCATTGAGAATCATGAACCATTTAGCCAATCGGCCTGTAAGAGTTGCTTTGCTGAGTAAATAATTGAGAGGATCAATTTTTTCTACTAGCTTGATTGTGTGAGCTAGCACGTAATGTCAGAATTTTTGAGAAGCGAATACCACAACTAAACAAGCCTTCTCAATGAATGTGTAATTTAACTCATATCCATTTAATGTTTGGCTAATGTAATATATAGCTTGTTCCTTGCCTTATTCTTGTGCTAACAGTGCCCCCAATGATACTTCTGTTGTTGATATGTAGAGAATGAGTGACTTCCCTGCTATTGGTGGTACTAGAACTGGTGGATTCATTAGATATTGCTTGATTTGATAGAATGATTCCACACACTTGGCTTCCCATCTGAATGGTATGTTATTATGTAGCAGATGATTGAATGGTAGACTTTTATCTGCTAGTTGGGCTATGAATCGCCCGATTGACTGTAGTCGTCCTTGTAGAGATCTGAGTTGACTAATGTTCTTGGGAGGTGGCATCTCCATGATGGCTTGTACCTTCGTTGGATCTACTTCAATGCCCTTTGCTGAAACAATGTAGCCTAATAATTTGCCTGATGTCACCCCTAAGAAACACTTCTTAAGGTTTAGCCTGACTTGGAATTGCTCCAATCTTTGAAAGATTTTATCTAATATGCCCAGATGTTCTGCCCGGGTGAATGACTTAGCTAGTAAATCATCCACATAGTCCTCCATGAAGGTATGCATCATATCATGAAAAATTGTCGTCATTGCTCTTTGATAAGTTGCCCCAGCATTCTTCAAGCCAAAAGGCATGATGTTCCAACAATACGTTCCCCAAGGACAGGTGAACGTTGTTTTATCTTGATCCTCTGGAGCTATCTTGATATGATTATAGCCAGAGCAACCGTCCATTAATGAGAGCATTGCATGGCCCGCTGTGAGGTCCACAATTATATCGATGCTGGGCAAAGGAAAGTCATCCTTTGGACAGGCTTTGTTGACATCTCTAAAATTTGTGCATATTTTGATGCTTCCATCTGGTTTTGAAACTAGTACAATGTTTGAAATCCATTCAACATAGTCTATAGGTCGAATGAATACGACGTCTAATAACTTCTTTAGTTCAGCTTTGACCATTAATGCTACATGTGGATTCATCTTTCTTAACTTTTGTTTGACTGGCTTAGCTCCTGGAGCAATAGATAAATGATGCATGATTAGGTTTAGATCTATCCTGGGCATATCAGCATAGGACCAGGAAAAATTGATTTGCTTTTCTGTGAAGGATCTAATAAACTGGTTTTTCCTCTTCTGTTAGTGATTCTACTAGGTGTATATTTTTAGTTGTTGCTTCTGTACTGATGTTGATTGATTGATTGGGGCTCAATCAATATGGGTGATCACTCTTGATAGTGTTAAGGAAGAGTGTCAAGTCTCCCATCTTTAGGTGCCTTAAAAAGGTTTTCACCCTCAAATGCGTCCTTTATTTTGACTGTTTTGTGATCTAGTTCTGCCATTGACTGTTTTTCAGCATTAAATCCTTTGTTTCTTTCATTTTTGCGACTGAGAGACTTGGCACCCTCCCAATTGCAGATATTGTTATTTTGTTCGCTGGTAGAGCCTGTTTTCGGGTTGACTGTACATAGGTAATGGACAATGGATTCATCATCTGGAAAAATAGGTATATCATGGTGTTCAGGTTCGTCCCAGCCTATCAAATCGGGAAATACAAGTGATAGAGAGTCATTTGGTGGGTCGACGTTGGCTGCGGTAAGTGTCATGATAGAGGTATCATTAAGGTTATCTGGGATGTTGGTTAATTTAATGATATTGTCAAGGTCTTCGATGGTATCATCTTCCATGTAGACTTGTTCGTAGTGTCGCTTCTCATTTTCCTTAGCCTTGTAGATATGTTGTGGACCGAATTCAAGTAATCGAGACTCTGTGCTTTGTCCTTCCTGAGAAAGGGGTGTGTGTAAATGTATAGCACCTTCTGCGACATCCTTAGTAATATTTGAATAACACCCCATTCGTAGTTGTAGCGTCCTAAAATTGTGACACTTGCAATTTCGACTGCATTTGGGTCTTCACGATGGCGATGCAACACGGAACCTGAATGGAGACCCCGAAACTTGTTCATGACACCAAAAACTGCATTTCTCAGCACCTTGGCCTGATCCTCCTTGCACCCTGTTGTCCCGGGAGGTGGGACTATGGCGCCCAGTGCCCTGGTCCTTCAGGACTAGGGCGCCCAGCGCCCTGGTCCCCCAGGACCATGGCACCCAGTGCCCTGGTCCCTGGCCCTATTTTGGGCCCGGTCTCTTATGGGGCTTCGGGTCTTTGTGTTTGCAAATTGGAAAATAACATTTCCTGGTCGGCCTAAGGTCGGGAAAATCAGTCTTTTAACCCTAATTGACAAGTATATAAACTACATTTCCTCTCTCAAAAAAGAAGGAGGAGGACATATGTGAGCAAGAGGCAGAAACGATATTCAAACATTCAAGCATTCAAGCATTCAAGCATTCAAGCATTCCTTCAAGCAATTGATCATTCTAAGTCTCCATTCAAGGCTAAGTGTTGCATTCAAGACAAGGATTCAACCATTGAAGAGGAGATCACTTACAACACATTACATACTACATACAGTACACCTTTGCATGTAAGAATACAAACATTCTTACAACAAGGTATCAGTACTTGTTTACATTACAAACATTTACATTTACAGCATTCTCATTTCTTGGTTAATTCCAAAACTGGGGTTTGACCTAAAGGCAAACCCCTCATCCCTAACCCCCCAATCGTCCTCTCTTTTCTGTGTGTAGGTTGCAGGTACGCAGCTGTAATTGAAGATCTGGAATCCTTGTGCAGAGACGAACAGATCCACCTTCGTTTCGCGGATTTTTCGGAGGACCGTGTGCACGTCGGGCGCCATCATCCCGTCAACTTTCGCTCAAATTTGCAGAACAGCACCATCTTGACATTTTACTGCTAATTCCAGGTCCGCAGCTTCATACCATATCCCTATCTCTGTTTATAAGTGAATATTTCCCACTTTACATGCATTCCTAGTTCAATCTTTCTATCTACATTTCTTTACAAAAGAGGGTATCCTTGATGTCTTAACCCTTGAAACTCATATAGAATCCAATCTTGCATTGCGTGGGATTGGATCTTGTGGGTTTCAACCCCTCTTTTGAATGTAAAGTCTCCCCTAAGTGAAAACCATCAACCCTAGAGACTCTCCCTTCTCTCTCCTCGGAGTTGGGGAGGGGAGAACGACTAGGGTTCGATTTTTCCGCTTTACAGTAGTCATTAGAATTAGTTTCATAAGTACTGTCCCAGAGCCTTTCAGTGTTGCTAATAGGTATGTTGTAGGGCGAAAAGAGATCTCTGATAATTGATACCAGTCTTGTAGTTTTTTCGGATTCCGAATCAGAGCCTGCTTGTACCCTTTGAATTTGTTCATACACTATTTCTCCTTGGGGAGTAGTGATTTCTTCAGGAGGTGACTCTACCTTGTTTTGAATAGGTTCCTGGACATGATGCACTTTCTCATAAGATGCTTCTTCCCTTTGAATGGTCAGTTCCTTTTGTCATTTCTCTTTTTCCTGGTGTTCTCTCTTTTTCCTTGTTGTTTCTACTGCTTGGTGTAGTGCCTCTTGCCATGAGTCCTCGTTGTATTTCTTCTTTGCTTTCTATTTAGGTTTTTGATCCTTATTTTGTTTTTTCCTTGGGGGTATGTTGTGTCCATATCCCAGTCTTGTTTTGTCTCAATAAAATTGTGAAGGAGGGTCTAGTGGTTTTGTAATGCCTTCTTGACACTTGCCTATAGGTCCTTTGTCATTGTATCCCGTCTGTTGCATGATCAGGAATCCTTTTCCATATTATTGTGTTGGTATGGCTACCTCTAGAGTAGCAGCTCTGACTTCTCCCTCATCCTTGTATAGCCAACTAAGGATGTCTTTCTCTTCTGATTCATGTGCTAGTGTGCCTAATTGGATAAATTTGCCATCAAACTTGGTGATGGGTTGTGTTGCTTGATGTGTCGATGCAGAAGGTTGTCCATGAGATTTTGGTGATGTTGGTAATTTGGATAGACACATGGGTTCGAAAGAGTATTCTCCCATGCCTTGCTCTTTGATTTTCATCTTTTGTTTGAAATCCATGGATAAAGATTTGAGTTTTTCTTGATGATGATCTATTGTTGAGGAAGCTGGAGCTTCCCTGTTGTGTGGAACCAGGTTGTCTTGAGCTGCCCCCATAACATTGCAATGTTGAAAGGGATTATTATCAGCGGAGATGGAAATCTCTTGTTCATTATATGGGAATTTGACACACTGATGGTAATTTAATGGCACTGCTTGCATTTCATGTATCTAAGGACGACCCAATAAAATATTGTATGTTAAGTCTATGTCTAAGACTTGGCACATAGTGTCTCTTTGTATCGGTCCTACCTGAATAGGTAGTATCACTGTTCCTTTGGATGATCTTTCTTCATCATCATATGCCTTGATGGTGATCTTTTTGTGTGGATCAATAGACTGTTCAGATAAGCCTAATGCACGGATAAGTTTTAAGGTACAGATATTGAGACCAGCTCCTCCATCTATTAATACTCTTTTAACTCGATGTTTGTAGACTAAGACTTCAATATGAAGGGGAGTGTTATGTGGATGACTTAAAGAGATATTATCATGTTTGGAAAAGGTGAGATTATGAGGTCTTGTCATATGAGCCACCATGGCTTGAAATTTATCAATGTCCAGATCTTGAGGCACATTTATTCTAACGAGTGCTTGTTCCAAGATGTCTCTATGTTTTGGCGATATTTTGTGTAACTCGAGTATGGATATTTGAGCAGGAGTTCTCCGTAGTTGATTAACCAAATCATATTGAGTCTTGGGGATAGAGGTCAATGTCCATGTATGCCCTTTCAAGACGTATTTTTGAGCTCTGGTTGTCACATTGATTGATGTATGCTCTTGTTTGTCTTTGATCTTTATGACATGTATTTGGTTGTCATTTGTTGATATGTGATTGATGGTGTTGTTGTATAGATGATTTATGTGAGCTCCCCATGTATTGTTTGATGATGAAGCTCCTTCCTTGTTGTAATTTGGAAGAGGATTTTTAAAGGCGTCATGATCACCATTCGTTTTGATTCATTTTGAGACCATCAACCATTAAATCACCTATATTGATCATATCTTGAACAATATTCTTAAGCCTCATGCAATCATTTGTGTGATGTCCTTTGTTTCGATGAAAATCACATAAATGTGAGTCATTCCACCAAGGTGGTTTGATCTGGGGTTCAAAGTTGTTTATGGCTGGCAATGTGATAATCTTGTTTGCCATGAGTTCGCAAAATGTTGATTCTAAGGATTGCCCCAATGGTGTGTAGATGTGTCTATTTGGGAAAGTGTTGGTGTTACCTCTCTGATTTGTATTATTCCCTCGATTAGTGTTGTTGCCTTGGGTATTGTTGTTGCTTTGGGTATTGTTGTTGGTTTGGGTATTGTTGTTGGTGTTTTAATTTGAAGGTCCATGAATGGTATTTTGTGGATAAGTGTTAGTGCCTTGGTTAACACTTTTTGATTCTTGTTAGCATGTGGATTACCTGATAAAGCCAATACTGATTGTTTGGACTTCATATCATTAGCCTCAGCTCCTCCCTCATTAACAACGTTCTTGTTTATGGTCCAGAATCTGGATTTGTCTAAAGTGTTGTTGTTGTTTTGGTTGTTAAAGTGAGTGTTGGATGAATTAGTTCCTTCCTTAAAGAACTTCAATGTTCCTTTCTTGATGCAAGCTTCCTCTACTTGGATTCTGTTTTCGATCAACTTAGCAAAAGATGGTATGCACTGAAGCTTGAATAAATAACTCATCTCACTATTTAGATTGTCGATAAAGATCTCCATCTTTTCCTTTTCAGGAACATCTCGAGGATATCTTGAAACCATACGCCTCCAATGCTGAAGAAACACCATGAATGTTTCATTTTTTTTTTGTTTGGTATATTACATACATCCAACATGGTGATCACGTGTTAAATATTATAGGAGTATTGTGTGATAAAAAATTTTACCAACTCATCAAAGGATTTGATGGGAGATGTAAGTTTAGACAACCACTCCATTGTTTTCCCTCCCAAACTTCTTGGGAATAGCCTCATTAAGTAAGTGTCATCGTGAGAAAATTCTAGGCTTATGGTACAAAATTCACAAACATGATCGCGGGGATCACTTTTACCATCGTATTTGTCGTATTTTGGTACATCTGAATTCGAGGGAAAAGGTATCATGTTTAATCTCCTGTCAAAGGGGTAAGGACAAATTTCGTCCAAGGAGTATCACATTGTGGTCCCCTACTGCATGTCCTACATTTGTCTTTGCAGCATTTGAATTTGTGGTGTAAGAGCAACCATGGGTGCATTTGTACACCGAGGGAAAGCTTCTTCCCTTTCATTATCCCTAGTCCGGGCATGGTTGTGTTCAGGTATGTTATGTTGTTCAGGTATGATTTCAGGATCATGTGTTTCTTCTTCTCTCTATTGTTCTTGATAGGCATAATTTTGAGTCCTTGTCCTAAAAATTTGTTCGTCGACCTTCCTTAAGTTTTCAGTATTGAAATCTTCAAGAAGTCTAACTGCTTTGCTAGTTATCCTGAGCATATATTTTTCCTTGTCAGCTTCAATGAGTCTTTCCATGAGCTTTTAGAATGAGGGGTTTTCTTCACATTCTTGGAGAAGTTCCTCAATGATCTCTGTATCTCCCAGATCAGTATAATCGAAAGGGCTGGATAATCTACGACCCATACTTGACTCTGGTTGTGGTTTGCTTTGCTTGTTTCTTTGAGAGCAAGTGACAGTGGGCATCTAGTAAAATATTTACGTGGCAAAGGGGATAAAATCTTCTTCTTCTTCTTGTTCAAGGGTTGGTGGTTAGGGTCAAGCTACGTTATAAGTGGTGTAGAATCGTGGGAATAAAACGGGATTAATCTTTCCTCCACGATTTAAGAATTGGTTGAATGTCACTTTCTGAATGTAAGATCTACTTCTTAAGGGTTCTTTGTCAAACTCGTTTGATTTGCCTTGAAGATACAATCGCATATGACGCAAGAATGCACGATGTGATTTAAAAAGATGGCGATTGATATAGAGAAACTTATTCTGTTTGGCAAGTTTTTCAGAACTAGGTTGTCTCTTCTTCGACTCAGTTTTGTGATGAAGACTTATTCTTCTCAAAATATGAGGAGTGGTCATACTCGAATGATCAATGGTTTCCTTCGATGTTGGGTTGAGATACTTCGTTTGAAAAACTCAAGCTTACTTCATCAAGTAGAGGTTTAGATTTGCTCCCACGACAAAGTGTGTCAAATGATATGGATAAGAGTCTCCCGATATGGAAACTCGATTTGACAACTTAAGGTTTAAACTCGGTATGATGTTTGTTTTGATAGAATCCGTTTAGATGGCGGACCTTTTGATCAATGTGATGGTACTACCTGATTTTGGCTGGACGAAGTCTTATCTCGAGCTAGTTTAAGATTCGACAAATTTGTTCTAAGGATGCTTGCTTGATTTTGGAAATGTTTTCTCTGATGACTTTGTTTGGATTCTGACTGGTGAGTTTGACAAAAGGCCCAAAAGGGTAGTTAGGACTGGTGATAAAATTTTCTAAAAATGTCTAGTTTACTCTCTGTTTTTCTGTGTTTTAACCATGCGCTAAAACAGAGACTGGATGCGCTATTTGATGATCTAGGTGCACTACAGGAAATTTCCTATGCGCTAAGCTGCCTATATTACGCGCTAACTCAAAGTTCTAAAAATTGTTTCTGACTGGGAAGATTATGTGCTAATATGTCTCGATTAAGCGTTGTAGTTTAGACTCAAAGAGCTAAGTTAAGCCTCCTATGCGCTATATTGATGCTTAAAAGCGCTAATATGGTTTCACAAAGCACTACTAAAATGTTTACCAGTATGACAATTGTTTATGCGCTATTTTGACTGATGAAAGCACTAAGTTTTGATTTGGATGCGTTATAGAATGGTTGATACGCGCTAGGAGGTTGCTCCTATGCACTATATTGCCCTAATTTATTTTTTTCTTTTTTTAGTAATCTTTAACACTTGTTTTTTTTATGGATGATTTTCTGAAAATAACTTGAAAACACGGCATACAAGAGATAACCAATTTTGCCTATGCTAAACCAAAAGTGTATGTTCTGCGAGGATGTGTTCAAATCCCCAATGTTTTCACAGGTTTAGATACAAGTAAGACAAATCAGATAGACTATGTATTCAAGGGTCATCAACAATACCATAGCCCACTAGTCTCGATACTCCATCGGCTCAAACAGTCATGTCACCTCCTAGGGGGCGCCCGTTTTTTTGCCTTTTGCCAGAAATTAACTCAAAGTGAATTGCTTCACAGTTGAGTAGTTATCTTGAGATATATATGGTGAGTAATCTTGGGGGTGGATTCTTCCCTACCCTTGCACTATGATATTGGAGATGTTTGGATACTGACTCGGCTCAAATTTTTTATTTGTAAAGTTTTTAATCAGGCTTCTTGTTCGGTATTCAGTGATAAACTCCCTTAGGAAGCTTCCCAACCTTTAGAACAAAGGCTTTATGTATCTTAAAGATACTGGGGGAAGGCTAATCTCTGAGCAAAATCGTTGAAGGGACTTTCATCAACCTCCACTTTTGATTATAGTGGGTTGGAACACTTGGTGATAAAGTCATTTCCCACTTAGGTCGTTCCCCTCTCACCGACCATTTAAATGGTGCTCTAAGAGCAACTCAGGAGGGCAGGCTTGCTAAAGGATGCAAATGCTTGAAATGAAGAAAACATAAGAGTGGTTTGGCTTTTTGGTCACCCAGTTAAGGGGAGAGCATATACCTTCCACTTTCGAGACAAAGCAAACAATGATTCTTTTTAGCCTTCAAGACAATGATTTTCTAACTTCTAGTTGGAGATTTTGCTCCAAAATCGTGGTGTTTTTTTTTACCTTTCATAGCAAAGTGTGTATTTCCAAAAACCTTTGAATAAACCTGGTCAACAAAGTAAATCACGATTTGGTCAACAAAATTTAAAGTCGATAGGGGAAAGCTTTCCCTCTTTGCTTTGCATAAAATGAAGATGAGGTTCTTTTACCTTTGCAAAAAATAGAATTGATCCTTTTAGGCACCAAAGGAAGGAGAAGTTCGTTTTAACCTTGCTAAAAGTAAATTTGTTTTGTTCTATTTAGAGCCCCAAAATGAAGTGTTTTTTCTTTTCTAACTTGCAAGAAAGCAAAAGTGAATTTTGTTGTTCTTTTTACCTTGCAATAAAGAAAAGATGAATTTTTCGTTTTAAACACCAAAAATAAGTCTAAGGTTCATTTTAAGCATCCAAAATGAAAATATGAGGTTTATTTTAACATGTACAAAAAGGGAGAGTGAATTCTTTTTAACTAACTTCTTTTGAAAGAAAGTAAAAAAAGATAAAACTTCTAAACTAACTCCTTCCCCTGCACAAAAAAGATTAGAACCTGCATGAAATTCGTCAGTAATCAAATGTTAGTGGGGGCTTACACAAGCCTAAAATGATTTTCCTCAGTTACAATTTTTTCTTCTCTGCTACCTCTATGCACTACACTGTTGCACCAATGCGCTACAGGAATGCACATACACGCTACAGAATAAGCCCTACTCACTAAGTTGATAACCCTATGCACTAGACTGGTTTCTTAATGCGCTGTGATTTTACAGTTGTCAGTCGGAGTGTTATGCGCTAACCTAAGTTCTCAATGTGCTAATGTTAGGGTCTAATGCGCTAAACAGTGAGCGAGATGCACTAGCAAACGGTTTCTAAGCGCTAAAAGAAGGCTCCAATGCGCTAACTCAGCTTTTCCACGTACCTGCAATATCACTCCTCCATTAAAAACGATATGTTTTATGGGGTTATACCCCATGGTGGGCGCCAAAAATGTGTGCGAGAAAAGTGGTGCAAAGAAACGGAAAATTTGGTTTCAAAAGGTCCACACACCAATGGTACTCTTGTTGCAAGTTATGGAGCTATATTGAATAGCTCAACTCCCCAAGGGACGTTCCATTGTTCTCTATCTCTCAAGATCCCTCAAGTCAATGCCTTTGCTCTCAGATCACTGAGCAAAGTGACTTCAGGAATGACAACTCCAAGAATGAGGGATGTTTGATCAACTTAATATGAATGCATTCCTAGTTATGCATGATATTAAATCTAATACGATTTAAACTAGCATGGATATGATGATAAGATAAAATATTAGTAAAACCTATCCTAACATGATATACTAGTCTAATATGAGAGTGCTCTGAAAATGGAAATGCTTCTTAAAATGCTTATTAAGATGATTTATATTCAAAGAGAGGCTAAATGCTTGATTTAAAAATGATTATGAATTGGATGCATGAAACTTGGATATACTTAGTATAATGTCTATAAGTTTGATACTAAAGACTTGGATATGAAAATGAGAGAATGAGAGCTCTATTTATAGGAAAAATAGGGCAATGAATGGTCAAGATTGGATAATCTTAACAAGGCCCGGGATTGAAAGTTATCAATCCATGTTTACAATTCTTGCCGATGAAATGGTGACAATTGTCAACAAAAGATTGTTTGAGAGGAGATGAAAGAAGCATTAAATGCTTGAGAAGGCATGATGGTTACCTTAGGAGGTAAGGGTTAAGGTTAGGTTTGGGTTATCCATTGGATAAAGTTTTTACCCAAGGGATAAACTCTTGTGCAAGGGTTGAAAGGATAACCATGGTCAAAGAAATGAATACTTGATGAGAACCTTGGGTTAGATGAGGGTTGAGTTCAAGAGAAAGTCTCTAATTATGCAAGAAGGTTGAGTTAACCATTAATGGTTAGGAAGACTTTGAGGGTTAACTTGTTGAGGACATAACGCCTTTAATGGTTATTGAAGACTTTGAGAGTTTGAGAAGTGACTTCCCTTTGCTTAGGGATGTGACAATATTTAGGAGATGGATTAGGCTAAATTAGAAGTGATTAGAAGAATCTAGAAGGGGTTTAGGAGACAAGTGGGAGATGTAGGATTTTGCAAGTGGATGGAGGGGAATTTTAATTAAAATAAATTACTTTATTTCAACAAAAATAGATGCAACTTGCATAAATACAAGTGGGAGATTTAAATAAATAAATTAGACTTATTTACTTGCAAGGATTAATTTAATTAAAAGGGGAGAAAGGGGAATTAATTAAATAAAGTGATTTATTTAATTAAAGGTTATGAAAGGTTTAGGTGAACTTAATCAAATAAATTGAGTAATTCATTTATTTAAATAGATGAATGTGAATAATTTAATTAAATAGAGGAATGAGGTTAAAATGAATATTAAATATTCACTTAGGAAAGTGGTCATTTTTATACGTCTACAATTACAATCAAGTGTAGATTCTCATTACCAAGGATGGATGACTTAGTGGATTGCTTGAGTAGATTCAATAATTCACTAAGATTTTCAAAATTGGATATCATATCATCTTAGATCAAAGAAGGGGATGAGTGGAAAAAAGCCTTCAAAACCGAGAGGGATGTGCGAGTGGTTATTCACATTTTCATTTGTGGTAACCAATGCACCAAGCACATTCATGTAGCTCATGAACGAGGTATTGAGTTTTTTTTTATAAATTTATCATTCTTTATTTGGATGATATTTTACATTTTAGTAAGACTTTGGAGGAGCACCGAATGCATATTGATGTTTTGAGAAGCTGAGGGAAGAGAAGTTTTGTATTAATGTGAAGAAATACAATGTGTGAAAGAGTAGGAATTCTTGAGATTTGTTGTCTTAGGTAAGGGTCTTAGAATGGATCCAAAGAAAGTGAGGGTTATCGTTGAATGGCCTACACGGAGTGTTACAAAGGAAATAAGTTTATGTAAGATCTCCCCATAACACAAACCATCTTTTGAGGAGATGAAGGGGATCATGGAGGCCCCCCCACCTCTCAATCTCATTGTGTCTTCCCTAATGTTGTAGTATAAATCCACCAAATTTAAACCTACTTAAGTGAAAAGAATGAAGGTACCATTAAAGAGAGTATTTCAAAATGAGGTTAGAGAGATTACAAATCAAATCATTGCAATATGTCTCTTTGCAAATGGTTTTTCCTACAATGTTGTTCAATCACCTTATTGGCAAGATGTGTTAATAAAATTAAATGAGCCTCAACGAAGGTATATAAAGATAGGTTGTCATAAGGTGTGTAACACCTTACTAGCAAAGGAGGTAAAAAAATATAAACAATTCACTGGTTCCCATTACAAATTCATGAAAACAATCAAAGAGTTTATATCATTTCTAATGAATGGAAGGATGCAAGAAATCACCCAAATCAAAGTGATTATTACATGCCCTAAATGGGTTATATTTTTTGAAGTCATGGATTGCAAAGGGCAATTTCAGGATGTACAATTTATTGCTAACATCCTTGTACAATGCATCAAGAATTAGGTCCTAAAAAACTAATGTTCAAGTAGTAATAGACAATGCAAATAATTGTAGAGTGGCAGGTATGTTGATTGGAACATATTTTTCACATATATTTTGGATACTTTGTGCTTTCCACTCTCTCAACCTCATGCTACAAAAGTTGGGTAGAAAAATAAATTTATCAATCAAATATATGTCAAGGTTGAAGAGATCCAAATCATCATCACAAACCACCACATGTTGTAGACTTTTTAAATTATTCACACTGGAGTTGTTGAAGGCATTTGAATTTTTTTTTTTAATTTAACCTTTCAATTTAACAATGAATAACTTACTAATTTATTTTTAAAATTCAAGTATATTTTTTCTTTCTTTTTTAATTTTATTTTTTTGTTTTGAAAAATTTTCTAAGACCCGATTTGCATCCAACATAATCATATTGAGATGACTTTTGAAGTGTGGGAATCACTTAAAAGAATGTCCATTAGTCATATTTTGTCCCTATGGAGGCAATCCATTTGTGAGGCAAACAAATTCTAAAGTGAATGATCCTAAACAACACTTGGTGGGCTTGGGTGGAATATCTTCTTAGTTTCAATGAGCCCACCATGAGTATGATCCATTTTAATGACATGGATAAGCCATGTTTAGGAAAAGTATATGATGGCATTGACTCAATGATTGAGAAGATGAAATCCATCATCATCGAAAAAAATAAGATCCTCAAGAAAATTTCTTCAAAGAGGAATAGACAATTTATGGTGAAATGTGGAACAAAATGATCACCTCTCTACATCTTCTTTCCTCGACATTAACTCCCAAATTTTATAGCTTTTTTCTATATAGTCAAAGTTTCCATCATTTAGAGATGCAAAATCCAATGAAAGGTTTAGGAAAACAATTATTGAACCCTTCCCTTTCTAAAATGGAGGATTTAGTTATAAATGAATTTGTTGAGTCCATAACCTTCAATGGTTAAAGTCTTTTTGCTCATTGTGACAATTATAGGAAGGATGCTCAATCTCGGTGGTACCTCAATGGCCATATATCAACACACCTCTAGACTCTTGAGATCAAATTTTATTGCGAGTAAGTTTTTTAATTTTTGTTACATGCCATCTATTTGAATTGTTTATAATTTTTAAAATAATAAAATATATAATTTCAAATTTAAGCTTGATATAGAATTTTATAATTGATACTCTCTCACTTTGTTTCAACGGTTTACAAGTTTCACTTCATTTAAGTAGGATTAGAGTAATTTTATATTCACCCACTCAATGAAGTGCAACCAATTGGCAGCAAGGAAAAAGAGCTAGTTGATGTACATTCCAAATTCCACCTTCTTATTCATAAATAGAATGACCACAAGGAAGGAGGCACAAAGTTGTGGGATGTAAATTCAAAGCAAACTTATTTGGATTTTTAAGAACCGTCACATGGTCTTCATTTATTATAAAGTCAGACATGCAACATACTTTTAGTACAAGTAATAGTGGGTTTGCATGTAGTTTTTCTAATATACCTAAACCATCTAATGCCAATCATGATGTTAATGTTGGTCTTCATGATGACTCAAATGGCATTAATTACTAATTTTATTATTTTAATATTGAACCAAAGAACAATGAATTTGAAATATCTATCATGACATTTAAATTTTGACAAATTAACATTGAATTAGTATGTATTTTAAATTTGTAATATGTACATGATAGTTTTGTTTAGCATATACATAATACATGTTATTTTGGATTTGATTCCTATTTTTAAACTAGAAATGTGTATATAATTATTATTTTTATATATTATTTTGTAGTAATATACCCAACCCTAAAAAAAAATTTGTTGAAATTATCATACCCATGCACCCCAACTTAGGTTTAAGCTAGATGACTTACTTACAAGCATGACTAGCTACCATGTACAATACTTGTGTAGTGGACAAAGCAACCATAGCCTATCACTTGCTCATCCAACTAATAGCACCACCAACTCTAGTAAAAAAATATCCACTAGTAGATCTTCTAATATCAACATGCCAAACTCAATATAAATCCACAAATCAGAAAAAAGTCCCTAAATATCAATCCCCTATACAATTACCATTATAACAAATGTAGTATTCAAAAGTACTCTACAAATATTTGAAGGCTCTCTTCACTACACACCAATGTCCTCTTCCGATATTAGCCATGAAATAGCTAAGGACACCTAATGTTTAGACAATGTCTAGTCTTTTACAAACTATAGAATACATTTAGCTCCCAACCACACTAGTTTTAAATATGTTGGCCATATCCTCCATCTCACTAAGATAAGTCAACTAATTTTGTATAGATAAATTAATCGCCATTGAAATAAGAACACAAAATAGTCATCATGTTATCATGTCAAATCTCTCTGACACTAAGCTCACATATCCCAATCATTTTTATTTTTTTCTATATCTTCTAATCTTAATACACAAGATATATCTAGAAATACTTAAATCTTTCACATCAAATTATACTAAAAATAACATATTTAATAACAAAAAAATGAACATTAACAATCTTATAATAGATGCAACGATCCAACTTGGATCTCAAAGGTCCAAATTCCAATATGGAGGGATCCAAATTTTGGTAACATGTCCTCAATGATTTCTTAAGACCATACAGATATTTCTTCAACGTCCATGAAGGAAAGTTGTCTTCACAACCATTACTCAATATCAAGGTAAAGTGTTGCTACAATAGATAATAAGAACCAAATGGACATAAGCTTAAAAACTAGAGAAATATCACCATTATCAATTCCTGCAACCTGAAAATATTCATTCACAGCCAATTTAGCCTTTTACTTTGCTACATTGCTTTTAGAACTCATCTTTCTTTTGAACACCCATTTGCATCTAACGATTTTTCATTTGTAAGGCAAAGGTGCCTAGTCACATGTTCCATTTTTCTTAAATGTGGTCATCTCTCCTTCCATAGCCATTCTCCAAACTTAAATTTGTTCATACCTAATGCCTCCTCAATTCTAGGCTCATCTATGATTGTAATCAAAGCAAAAATATACCTCTAATCAAGAGGATTACGCTATTTTAGTTCTTTTCTATGTCAAGTGGGCCTACTCAAGAACTAAGGTGGAGGCTCTACCTACTCTTCAAAACTATCTAAACTATCCAAAATCTACTCTATTTCAAGTCCTTTGTGCGGTTGTAGTTCAACCTTCTTTATCATTAGGGTAATTAAACCACATTTTCTTTTCCATTCTTCTTTTGGTTGAAACACTATGGAAGAGGGTTTAACTTCTCTAAATATAACACTTATACTGTATAAAGAGTTTTTAACCACAAGATCCTAAAGCTTCTACAATTTCATGCTAATGCTATATCCAATAAGATACATTTTACAACCTTGTTCTACAACTTAGACAATGTATCCCTAAGTACGTGGGCATATAACTTTTGGCTCGACCTCACCTTCATGGTCATCTTCTCAACAAGAATTTTAATGTAGAAACTATTAACAAGGTAGCAAGCCATAACAACCACTTCTGCCCAAAAAAATTGATCCATGCTACACCCACTAAACATACTCCTAACCTTCTACGTCAACATCACGTTCATTCTTTTTACAAATCCATTCTATTGAGAGGTGTATGGAGTTGTCTCTTTATCTTATGATTTTTACAAAATCTATGAAAATTTGTTAAACAAAAACTCACCACCACTATCAATATCCAAAAATCTTAATTTTCCTAACATTCTAGTTCTCAATGAGAGCGTTAAACCCTTTAACAAAACTCAAAACTTTAGACTTCTTTTACTATAGTATGATACACTAAAAAAATTCAGAAAATGAACAAGACCAAATACATCAGAACAAACTAAGTCCAACACCCTAGAATATTTATGATAATTAGATTAAAACTAGATAGGATTTGTTTCCCATATACACAATGTTCACATAAATAAAATTCAAATTATAATAATTTAACCACTCAACAAGGTTCTTTTAAGTGCCCTTGCACCCTTCTCACATACGTGGTTCATCCTCTAGTGTCATAACATTGTCATCTCAACTAATAGCTTAGTTTACAAAACCTGTGCACACTTAGGTACCCGCAAAGTACCTAAGGATGCAACACTTTTGTTTGTTGCTAGTTCTAATGGTGAGGTGTAGATTCTACAAATCTCTTCATTGCAAAAATAGAAGAGCTACACACTAAACCGTCCAAGCATCTAACTAAAATAGATAGATGTAGACACTACTAGTAAGAATCATAGCCCCTCACCATATTGCACACTTCACTCAAGAGGATAACATGCACAAATCCACTATTTATTGCAGCCAGCAAAGATTTTATATTCCTTGATATTGACTAAAGATGAAACCTGAAGGAACAGACATCGCACAGAAATATAATATCTATGTCATCTTTGTTGCTGATATTTTGCAAGCCTTCTGAATTGCTCAAATTGGGAGAATATATTCACAGCACGGAGAATAAAACCCACTGGTAGATGAGATAGGGTTCTAACCTTATGTGGAGTAAAAGATACAAACTTTAAAACAGGTGCCTTCATTGCACTGAGCGACTCAGGTACATTTTTTGTAGAATCACCTGTAGTACAACATAAATTGCATGCCAGTAACCAAGCAAGGCGGCCCAGTGCACCAGAGCTGCTGCAATTTTCAACACAGAATAATATTGTTGCACTTGATAAAATTGTGTTACCCAGGTTTATTGAGAAACCCATCTTCAACATGCATGACAAGATGCCCACCCGTCCTCTCCAACATGTACATCCTTGCACACCTTTCCATGAACCCTAGGAAATGCTTTGCCACCATAGAAGGATGGCAAAAGAGACTAAGATGAGCAAGCACTGTACTACTGCTGAATAATTTAAAACAATTGCTGCAACTAGAACAGATTCTAAGCTAAAATTTCATAAGTATTCAAAAATAAAGAGAGATGTAAAATTTGGCTCTTCACAGAGATAAGTAGCAAATAACAGGAATAGCAGCCCTGTGATAAATTCATCTTCAGCAAATGAGATTACCCTGCATGCACTGCAGGTGCTCTGAAAATTTTCTTTTTCATGGACTTCCACAGAGAGAGAGAATCCAAACAAATATTTTAAACTACCACTAGGCAAGAGATAAAAAAGACCAAAACAAATCAAAAATACAATTCTAGTGACATATAATTCAGGACAATATTTCATGATTGCCCATTAGAGTTTTCTGAAAGAATTCATACTCATATGGCACACAACTAGAAGCCGTCAGTTTGACATACATATTATTAGCTTGTATGCCCAACACTTGTTTCAGATAATCACAGTACTTGCTCCTGCTTTTATCACTCTAAAAACTAAATTCACAGAACATAACACAATATTGGTTGACCAACTCTAACTGTCAAATATGACCATTATTATGGCCTTTACAAGAAGTTCATTTGCTTGTATGGTATGCTACATGCAATAAGTTTAGAGCTACTAAAGCTAGACCAATAATTTGGCCGGAGATACAACTGTCCAAGCAAGTTACAAGAATTCTGAAAAAATATTGAAACAGTGGTGTTCCAAGAAGAGATCCCTTCATATTTTTATAGTATGCTGAAATGTTGGACCATTATGCCCATTTTTTAACCATCAAGACCTGAACAAGCAAAGAAAGTGCAAGTGATACATTATATCTAACAGCTGTTTAAATCCAAACGATGCTTGAATCTACTTTTTTCTTCCCCTGTCTCGTTTTATCTTTACAAACTTACGGCCAGGTTTTTCACCTGTAGCTCCAAGAGAGAAACTTCCACCAGAAAACTCAAGTGCCCCTCCTGGAGGAGTAAATGTCCCTTGGCCACCAGCTGCATAAGGATTAGCTACTTGTGGACTTGGTTGGGAATTAAACATAAAACTTGGTGGCACACTTTGTTGAGAAAACATAAATCCAGGGGCTGACGAAGCTGCCTGTCCACTAAATATAGTTGGAGCAGATACTTGTGTAAGATCCTCTGCCATACTGTCTTCCATCTGATCGGTAAGTGGTGTTGCTGTGGTTGCACCAAAAGTAGGATTTGAATTTGTCAACCCAAACATTGATTGCGGAGCCAATGTTGTGGTGTCCTTGGAACCAAAAGTATATGTACTAGGTGAGGTACCACTTGAGGTTCCAACAGGAAATGAGCTGCTGCTTGCAGCAACAGATCCTCCAAAAGAAAATCCTGTGGAGCCCAGAGCTGGAGTACTACCAAACCCAGATCCAGAAGAGTGTGCCAGCAATTGTGAAGAGGAAGCAGCACTGGAAGCCCGAAAGAACTGTGCCACACCAAATGGTGGATTGTTATTTGAACCAAACATTGGAGTGTTAGAAGAGCCAAATAAAGAACTGCTTCCACCAGATACTGGAAGGCTACTAGAACCAAATGAAGCAATGCTTCCACCAAAAGGTGAAGTGCTGGCAGAGCTAAAGGAGACACCGCTTCCACCCAATGCTGTAGAACTGGAAGAAGCAAATGAGGTGGCATTTCCACCAAATGATGAGTTGCCAGATCCAAATGTGCTTCCAGAACTAAATATTGAGGTACTCCCAGAACCATATGAAGGACGGGAACCTGTGGCAAAACAAGGTGTGGTATTTTCACTAAATATCATACTTGGGACTGATGAAGTTGAGTTTGAAACAAACTGAGAAGTGCTGCTTGATCCAAATAAAGAAGATGCATTGGAGCCAAACTGTGGAGTCGTACTCAATCCACAAGAAGAAGAGGTGTTGGACTGCAGAGTGGTGCTCAATCCAAATGAAACAGACAAAGTGGAACCAAACTGAGGAGTAATACTTACACCAGATGATGAAGCACTGCTCCCACCAAAATAAGTACCACTCAACCCTAATGAAGGGTTACTTGGAACACCATATGTGGTTGTAGTGGCAATTCCGTTTGCTGCAGTTCTAGAAGAAAACAATGGAGCAGGTGTGTTTACGCCAAATGGATTGGTACTGAGGCCAGCAGAAGGCAAACTGCAAGAGCTAGAAGAACTAGATGCAGTCAAGCCAGATGAGCCAGATGAGCCAGATGAACAACTTGATACTGAAGCAACCACAGCTGATCCAAATACAGGGCTTGTACTACCAAACGTTACAGATGGGCTATTTGAAAATAAAGATCCTGAAGGCGGAGAACTAGAAAGTGGACCCAGGGAAGTAGAACTCCCAATTATAAAGGAGGCTGAAGCTATAGCTGCAGAAGAACTTGAGGCCTGCTCAAAAAGAGATCCTGCAAAGGCTGACTGAGAATTAGGCACAAAGTTACTTTTTGAATTTTTTGTCCCACTTGTAGTGATTACTGTACTTTCGGCAGCACTGGTTACATCAAGAAGAGGTCCACAAGGAGAAAAATTGCTGGCTTTAGATGCACTTTCAGATTTTATTGTGCTTTTCTCTCCACTGGTTAAACTTCTTACTAAGTTCTCTGTAACTACAACACATGATGCTCCACCATGGGTGCCAGAGTTTGAATCCATCATACAGCTATTATTGTTTGCCAGAGCACCTTTCAAGGCACTTGTTCCAGGAGACAAAAATGACACTGAACTGTTACCATCTGTCTTAGAAACAGGTCCACTAAATACTGTGATGCCCAAGGCAGGTATTGCAACAGTTGATGTAGAGAAGTTGCTATTTGAACTTGATACAGATGGTATGTTTTCTGCCAAACAAACAAGAAGCAATTACTGGAAAATAAGTAAACTAGCACTTGGACCCATAAGAGGTTCAAACTATATGCCGATAGAAAAGTAAAAGTAAGAATTAAATCTTATCAACAATATAAGATGGCACATATAACTGTTGACTGTTGACATAAGTGGAAAAATGGAAAGATCATGAATTGGCAAATCAAATGCAAAGACAAAGTTGAATGGAAGTCCACACAGATAATGATTGCAGGATGTAAAGCGGCCTTCAAAACAGAAAAAGGATTTGATATAAAATGCAATCGTGCAACCAAAGTTTCAATTGAATACTAGGAATTTTTTGGATATATCAGATGCCTACAATAATGAGATGTAAAAGCAGAAAGTCTTTGAATGAATGAGAGACTTAATGTCCCTTTCAAGCATACTAGTCTCAGTCACCTGTTTTGTCAATTTTATTGCAAATATTCAGAGTTTGATGAATTGAAAGAATTCTGAATAGGTTAATCGAAATCTAACCTAGCCCATCTACAATTTTTATTTTGACGTGTAAGTTGATAAATTTTTCAACTGGGTAACTAATATCTTTCAACTTAATATATATAAAATTAAAAAATAAATAAATAGTCTTAGAGATTTTCAACTTAAAAAAAAACTAGTCATATGGGAATGAATAAAAAAGTTGATCCTGATCATATGTCGACATTGAATAACTTTGTCCTTCAATGTATCTATTATGAACAACTTAGTCTGTCAAGGTACACACAACTTAAAACTTTGGCCTTAGCCTTTCATCAGTTTACTAGTCTTGCATCAGTTTCCCAGCATGTTGATAATTGTATACCCAAAATTAACTTATAAACAGGTTGCTAGTTTGGAGTGATCAACACTGTTGAGACATGGACCAGCTAGGACTCGAACCTAGGATCTTCCATACGCTGCTGGAGTGCTCTACCACTGAGCTACTGGCCCCTCTTGGACCAGTCCATTGTCAATCCGGGTGTGGCTTATTTCCAACACCAACACCCCCCCTTAAGCCACACCTCTCGTGTGCTTGGGGCTCCTAGCCTGGACCTGGCTCTGATACCATGTTGAGACATGGACCAGCTAGGAGTCGAACCTAGGACCTTCCATACGCTGCTGGAGTGCTCTACCACTGAGCTACTGGCCCCTCTTGGACCAGTCCATCGTCAATCCGGGTGTGGCTTATTTCCAACACCAACAAACACATGTGAAATGTAATCTATTTTTCAATTAATAATATGAACAAGGGCCCAATGCCTTCATTTTACATATCCCATAGATTTAGATTCAGAGACAGATGAAGATCAATTTACATGCCTGAGAATACTGGGTCAGATGCACCTTTAAAGACCGAAACCAAAGGTTCTGATGATCCCAACGAAGTTTGATGGGGTGAAGTGGACACAGCCGCAGCAACAGCAGTACTGCTGCAACAAAACTGATATTGTGAGGAATGTTCTATCATTTAGGACAAAAGAATTATATTTTTACCATATGAAAACCAATTGCACAGTTGAATCATTGAGAACCAGGCATCAGTTGTCTCAGCAGCCAAAATATTGGCACTTTAAAAATAATAAGCAAATAAAAGAATAAAGCTAAGTAAAGACAGACCTGAAAGCTTCTTCAGGCTTTCTTTCAAATTTAAAATCAAATTCTGGCTTGGAAGTATCCACATCAGTGCATGCACTTGTAGAGGATGAGAAATCAGGCCCTTTGCTAGTGCTCGTTGAACCAAAATTGTAAGTCGGAGCAATATAGTCTGTCACAGGCTGAGCATTACCTTTACACAAAGGTGATGGTATTACTGTTGGGGTCGGTGGTTCCGGGAAAAAACCAGTAGCTGAAACAACAGGAAAGGTAAACTCTGAACTATTTGTAGGTGACTCAACCACAACAGAAGTTGCATCTGTGAGAGTATTAGCTTCCGAGGATCTTATAGATGATATTGCTTTATCCCCTTTCAAAGTTGTAACATCAGTACTATTTCCATGAGATGTGAATGTGCCATTTCCAGTCTGAGAGTTAACAAAAATAGTAGCATTTTCACTTACACAGTCCTCTTCATCAGACTCCTGTCACATACAAGTTCAAATAAGGTCAGCAAACGTTCAAAATATTAGTTACACTTCAGAAAGCTTCAACTCACCTAGAAAGCATATAATACAATCAAACATTACAGATAGAAAACATACAAAGCATACAGTTACACAATGCACCAGGTATAACAGTAATGTAACCAATCCCAAGACAACATACCTCACATAAACTCATTCGAAAACCTTTGTTTTTGTCTGGAACGGGGGGACTATAAAGAACTTGCAATTTCATGTCCACCTTTGATGAACCCGCATCTACATGCTGGAGAGCTACATCTCCAGTACCATGGAATTTAGGTGGTTCCTCAGAAGTTTCCAAAGAATTTAACGGAGATTGGCCATTACCTTCAAAGGTTTGCTCAGAATAAGAGGTTTCTTGAGCACGTGATTGATGATTTCCCTGAAAAGAAAAGGTGCTTTGCTCATGCATATCCAGAAAGGGTACATTGTCTACAGTCTCAGTGCTTCTTCTTGCACGTCCATTAAGCATGCTAACATTCAACCGTGTAGGAGACTTGGACCTTGCAGTTGCCAACAGTGATTCCACAGACTTTTCTTTAGGCGAGGGCACCATCCGCTCCAGATGCTCCAAAATTTTACGAGCTGTCTCACTAGATTCTTGTGGAACATACCCAAGGTTTGAAGTCAAAGTTTTTGTGCCCTCCTCTTGGAATGGCAATGCTGACAGAAGTTTATGTTTCTCTGTTTCCATAGGCTTCATAGCAACTCCAGCCACTGTTTTCTGTCCAAAATCATTTGCATGTGATGACAAAAGATTTAACTGATTACTGGTTGAACATGATGGATCAGAATTCCTCAATGCGGTGCAAACGCTAGTCTTTTGCCGGATTCTTCTCATTGGACGTCCTGATGTCATACCGTCATCCAATACAGAGCCACTCCTCTTTTTTAACATCTGGGGGCCAAATCACGTCATGTAAATAACCAGCAGTTTATCACAGAAACCAAAATCAAACCAAATTATTGACACCTGGGAAAAATATTAATTAAATTGTATTAGTAAAAAACAATGAGTTGAAAGATATATCAAATAATTCATAAAATTGCTCTCATGCAAACTTCAAACCTCACCTGTCGTCCACCTGTTAGTGGAGATTGTATTGGTGTCCATTGTGATGCTGGGGTGCTAATTGGAGTCCCATCACCTATATGCTGTAAATACAACAAAAAAGAGTCATGGCACTGAAACATTAACAGAACAGAACAGAATAGATGCAATGCCTATCAATTTAAGAACATGAATTGGATGGGCTACAGAAACACAATAGGATAGATACCTCAGAATGAGCCTGCTGACGAAAATTTTTGGCATATGGGGTATGATTCTGGCCTTGACCTCTGTTTTGAGACCTCGGATATTGGAGGCTGTTAAGCCTATTGGATGGGGTCTTCAACCTGTCTTCAACCTGCCCATTCCCAAACAACTTGCCGTCTGTTGTTCTTGGTACAAGTTGATAAGCATTGGGTCTATCTGGCGTGTATGCATCTCGAAATAACCGACATGGTGTACTCTCATCTCCAAAAAGTCTATGCTGCAAATGTAAAGTGGATGTTGGTGCCCTGTGAGACTGCAGACCCATAAAAGCTTTTGCTATATCTACTGGAGTCGAACGAACATCATCACAAACCTGCAACATGTGCCATTATATCCAATATACCAAAAAATGAATAAATAAGTACTGTCAATAGGATGATTTATCATTCTTGAATGTGGGTTGGAAGAAAATGAAACACACATTAAACTATACAATAGAGAACACAAGCAAAATGTGTCGACTTACATTTCCAATAACAGAGGGAGACAATGCATCAGAAAACAAGCCATTGCCAAAAGAAAGGTTATCTTTCACTTCCCTTGCCTTCTTCCTCTCATCTTGCCATCTCTGAGACTCTGCAATTTGCACTCTGTTTGGTTCATTTCTACCATTAAGGTCTTCTCTCATTTTTACATCATAGTTTTCCATGCCAGGAGAATTATCTACAACTCGTGACTGTAATAAACCTATCAAGCAATTGAACTTCTCCCTGTATATTACAAAATCAAGACCTTGTCAATAACATTTTCAAAATCATCCATGGAACATAACAAAAAAGTTAAAAACCTAGTTGTTAATATATGCAGTATGCCTCCCCCAACGACGAGTCAGCATTTGTTACACTCAATAAGCCTAAAGTAGTTCGGCAACCTCCCTCCTAAGGCATTGAAAAAATTATTTTTGATAAATTAGCTAAGACTAATCCTTGGCTTGCTGGAAGAGGAGAGGAATTTCAGGACTCAAATGGGCAACCAATCTTAATCTCTGCAGACCTAGAAACTTAACCAATAATCTAATTGAAGGCTGGTTTTGATCAAAGTTCTCCAAATTGTGATCGAGGATTGGAAAAACATGCTTGAGAAAGTGACTCCCAAACCATTACCAATACCATGAAAGAAGGTTGAATTGAAGCTTTAGAAGAAGTTGAAGGTGAATGTGGAAGAGACTAAGTTGAATTCATCCAAATTTTAATCAGTTTTAGTCTCACATAAGAATAGTAAAGGTAGAAAAATTAGCAGCAAACAAAAAGGTTGATACCCAGTCATTCAGACACCATTCGTGAGACTTGCAAAAAATACAACACTTGCAGAATGATTAGAACTAATCCCATATAACATGAATGACAATAACTTCTTAGTTCTTACCTAATGATGAGTGTATTAGTGAAGCTCAAAACATTGGGAAAAGGTTATTATGCAGTTGGATCCAGAAATCCATCCTACAATGTAATGTTACTTCCCTTGGAAATGCAACACTGTGAATCACTATGAATTTAACATAGACAAGAGAAGTGTATCATAGATAGAATGTTTATTTTGCATTTTAGATTTAAATTTATTTAGACATACAACTGACACTGAGATCGTATTAAAGTGATTCGCCTCCTTTCCATTATAACTACATTGATAAAAGTTGCAAGAAGAAAAAACAATGAGTGAAAAGAAACAATATGACAAATAAGGATGATAATGGAAGATAGAAAAGAATGAACGATACAAAGATCTACTGGAATAAAACAAACTTAAAACAGTAAACATTGTATTAAAAATAATTGCCGACCTCGAGAGTGTTTTATTTTTCAAGAGCTGCTCAAGTCCAGCAATTTCAGACTCACTTCTTTGTCTTTCCACGGGGCTGACTTCTCCCTCTTTATCAATCAAATTTGTTAGCACAGCATTCTGCAGACATATAACAAGTAATCAAACCAATTAAGAATGAAATAAAAAGAAAAACAAACTCAGAAAATTTAATTTCACTGCAAGCCATTCCAGTACTCCAGCAAGTAGTATTGTAAGTGACAGCTCATCTAATGCTTAAGTGCTGCAGCTGCAAGGGATGTTACTCTAAAAGCTGAACATCAGAGTTAATTGGATGACAGAATTGAATAAGACCTTCCAGTTGAATAAGACATTCCTTTACACAAGCTCCAATATTAGAATTTATTGCATTACAAAGTTGAATAAGGCCCTCCAGCTTCCAAAAGTGCAGACAGTCAACTATACATGCTGCTGTCCAATTAAAGGATTCAATATTTTAAGTGAGTTGGAGATCTATTAATTGTTGAATAGATTTCCAGTGTCGCCATTTATCTAGGAATAGAACCACGCAATCACCATTGGAGCTTTTTGGAAACTATTATTAGAAGACAAAATCCAAAATGGTTATCTGTTCACACTAAACAACATACAAATATAGATTCACACATTCAACAAGCATCACATCTGGATTTCATATAAAAGCTAAAATAATTCTGTATCCATCAATACTTGTAGAAAAACTAGGCCATTCAAAGTTCTAACCATGTTTTCTTTTATTGATTGACTGTACATATTATGATACAAGAACGGTACACAATGCATAGGATATCAAAAGTCTCCTCTACATCTCTACCATTTTGGATCACTAGCATATTACCAAACTAGCTAAAAATAGTTGTGTCAGGAAATATATCACTAGGTCATTGCACTAAGACCAACTTGAATCAAACCATCTTATTTTCCAAACAAATATCTGCATGCATCAAGATCTTCTCACTGAAATCTCTAAACCCAAACAATTTACAAAATTATTAGACACTTCTAAATTTATGATAACCTTGCAACGAACTGTAATTCATAGAAACATGCATCAAAAAAGAATATAGTTTTTGTTAGTACGTATCCAACAGAAAACTCAGTCATGGCCCCAATCATTTCATAATAAATATAATAATAGTATTCACTGTCATATCAGAAATAAATAAATGAATTCAGAAAATTGTCTTGATAAGACTTCACAATTTTCTAATACCCAAGCCGACAGCCCACAAGGCACTCATTCCCTTGATCAGCAATGTGTAGTGTTAACAAATCTTTAAACAAGACATCTCCAAAGGATGCGATGGCTGAAAGTTTCCAAAGGATGTGATGTATGAAGAGGCATGAGTTAAATTTAGAAATGACACAGGTTCAGTGAGCCAAGAGGCAACGGTCATACTAAAAGGAGACACCACTTTTTAGAAGGGATGTGGCCATGGGAAGGACATAACTCTCCATTATCAATGGAGGGATATATATTGCAGATCGGCACTCAAAGGACAGCATCAAGGATATCAATCAGATCAGCAATCATCAAGGAGATCAGTTTGATACAGGCATCAGCATTCAAAATACAGCAGTCTTCTGTCCTATTCATTTTGTGGTATACAATATAATGATAATATTGGATATATAGTCTTTCAATATTTTGTTATAGTTATAATGAAAGCAGTTAATCTCTATAATTATTTATTTATTCAACTGAGTCAATATTGGATATATAGTCTTCCAATTGTACCAACTGCTGTAACCCAATATTGCAGGGACACTATCCACTACGTTTAGCTATGGCTCAATGGCAAATGTTAGAAAACACTTGAGAACACAAGTGTGGATTGTCCTTAATTTACCACCCACCAGTTGGCAACTTAATATCGTCCATCAGCTTCTATGAAATAGAGTTCCCCTATTGTTGCCAAGATAATCATTGCCCATAAGAATGAGCCATGAATTAAAGGCATTGGGAATGGTGGAATACACAAATTTTCAGGTTGCGATTTCTGCTCAACTTTAAGGATCTTTGTAATGTCCCCTTTTAGAGAATTACCCTAGATTTTGCCCCAGCACTTTGTAATTAACAAAGTCTGCTAATCACTCTCAATATTTCTGCAATTAGATCTCTCTTCTCTATTTGATTGACTTTCTTTCTTCTCTGCTGTTCAATGATCTCCAATAATCTGCTAAGAAGTCTGCTTCAGGTCTGCAATACAGTGTGATATAATCTGCTTCAAACCTACTCCTTTTGTCTGCTCATAATCCAAGAGAATATGCCCAGGAATAGATATCTTAATGCTCTCAAGATTGTCTTTATTTATACCCTCCAAGATGTCCTTGCCCAAAAGGGTGCACCTATCCGGGAGGTCGGCCCTCATATAAGTTTCATTGCCTAGATTTATTTATTAAAGCTGTGATCTGCATTACATCGCTGCCCTAGATCGGCCCTAACTTTCGTTTGCCCTAGTCAGCCCTAAAAAGGTTAATAGTATTAAATTTAGTAATTATATTTATCTTTTTATATTATCTTCTTTCTAGGTCGTCCCTTTACTAAATATCTTGCCTGGGTTATGCTGCGACGTTTTCAAACATCACCACATTGCAAATGGGGACCCCTAGGTTTTGCTTGCTAGTCCTAGGTGTTTTTGTTAGGCTTTGTGTTTTGTTAGCTTGGCGATAGTTTTTGTCTCCCAATCCTGGCGATTGAGAAACCAAGGAATGCGATGGTCAATGCATAAAATGGTGATAGTCTGGACTCTGGAGATTTGTCAACAAAAGAGTGATCAATTTGAAAGTCTAAATTCATGAGTGAGCTTTAAGACTGAATAGAAGGTGAAATTGTAAGTGAGTTGGCTTGGAATGTCAAAATTGCAAAATTGTAAAATGTTGTCAAAATGCACAAGTTGTCAAAAATGTCAATGTTGTCAAAATTTGTTGAGGTGGTAAAATGTTGTCAAGGTTGAAGTATGATGTTTATGCGTCCATGGAAGGTGAAGTTTGGATGAAGAATGTATGGGCAAGTGTAAGTTTGTTTGTTCAAAGCATGCATAAGGTGAATTTCCACCTTGCATTAGTCAATTTATGCATGCACTATGACAATTTCCGCTATTCAATGCGTAGGCACTCTCAATATCCGCAATGTATTGCATGCATTGGGTGTATCTCCACGAGGTTGTGCAAGACAAGCCTAAAGTTCCGATAGGCAATACATAAGCTCATTAAATCCCTGGTCTCTAATGCATGAATGCAAGAGAAGTCTGATTTGAAATGCACAAGGTTAGCTTCAGCTTGAAATTCTAAAGATGAGGTTGGATTTCACTTGAAAATATGGACTAGAGATCAAAATCCTCTCAAAAATAATGTCAAAATCCTTGTGATTTCCAATTCAAAATATTGCAATACTTGTAAACCCTGCCTGAAGAATGCAATAATAAGTGTAAGTTTGTTTGTTCAATGCAAGGCAAGAGATAATTTCCGCCCCTTCAATGCATGCAGAATTCTAATCTCCACCTTGCTCAATACATGCACAGCACAAATCTCCACCTCCTTATACACAATCATAAGGAATCTTCATTCATCAATGCACAAGCATAAGGAATCTCTGCTCATCAATGCACAAGCATAAGGATTCTCCGCCCATCAATGCATAAGCATTAGCAATTTCCGCCCATCCATACATAGGCACTATCAAAACCCATTTTTGTGCATGATAAGGTGAAAGTCCGATCTGATGGCATGATGAGGTGTTTACGACATGAGAGAGGGAGTAAAAGGCTTTCTTTGATTATCATGAATCTTTCTTAAATTATCAATTTTCTTGCAATTTGCTTAATTAAGGTTTATTTATCATGATTCACTATGTTTCATGTTCCTTGTCAGGTGATACTCAAAAGGTTGATGGACAAGGAAGGTATCAAGTTAGGAAGTTAACAATGACGGTGGAGGAAGAGCTACTCCAAGAAGGACCTCACAACTCCGGTGTTTCAACCACAACAACAAGGAGGCTACACTTGCAATGACAACACATGAAGATCAAGCATTGACACCATGAAGGCGATGAAGGAAGAAGATGAATAGCAAGGAATGCATCTCTCAAGTAGATAGTTTCAGAAGAGTTAATCAAAGATGATGCAATTTGGGAATATGAATCATCACAATCAATCAAAAGCCACCCAATGATGTTAAGCTAAGTTACTGGTTCGGGTTTGGGCACCGGTTCAGGTTCGAAGAACCCGGTACGCCGGTATGGCAAAATTTTGAAAAGGGGTTTGGGTTCGTTTGGGTTCGTTAGTACAAAAACATGTAAATTATATATATATGCAGCCTATAAGCATGAATTAAGATTAGCATGTCACATAGCATCATATAAACAACAAAACCAACATAAACTTGTAATCATAGCATCATGATCATACCATAACAGCATCATATACATCAAGTTTAATATCAAAATGATAAAATATTCAAGTATCATTGTTTCAACTTTCAACAATTTAAAGTTTGATCATCAAATGGATTCTCTAATGGGGGTTTGGGGCAACGCCCCCAACGGGGCCAAGGGGCAGCACCCCTTGTGGGGGTCGAGGGCGCTGCAGGGTCTTGGGGTAGCGCCCAGGGCTGCAAAATTTTGAAAAGGGGTTTGGGTTCGTTAGTACAAAAACATGTAAATTATATATATATGCAGCCTATAAGCATGAATTAAGATTAGCATGTCACATAGCATCATATAAACAACAAAACCAACATAAACTTGTAATCATAGCATCATGATCATACCATAACAGCATCGTATACATCAAGTTTAATATCAAAATGATAAAATATTCAAGTATCATTGTTTCAACTTTCAACAATTCAAAGTTTGATCATCAAATGGATTCTCTAATGGGGGTTTGGGGCAACACCCCCAACGGGGCCAAGGGGCAGCGCCCCTTGCAGGGTCCCGGGGCAGCGCCCAGGGCGCGCTCCCTGTTGCAGTACAGAGCGGGGTCGAGGGGCAACACCCCCGCCACCAACACCAAATTACAACCTTCAAACCCACACGGAACTCCACAGCGTGCATCAATTTTCTGCTTTTTTAAGACGTCAGGAACAAGGCCAAAGAAGTCAAAATTCTGTTCAAGGTGCATTCTCCCATACGGGAATTGTGTTTTCTGACTTGTTCTTTAGTACAGACTTGTGCTTCTCTCTTGGTTGTACGATGCATAGGTGTGTGGCTTGAGACATAGGGTAATTTTAATTTTTTATGTGGTGGAATTCAAAAAAACAAAAATTTGCAAAAAAAAATCCATTTTTGGGCTGTTAGACCCCTGGGTTCAACTTGGGTCCTCTTGGGTTCGACCTTGGGTCCTCTTGGGTTCGCCCTGGTTCGAACCAGGCCTGTGAACCACAAACCTTGTCCTAAACACAAGCGAACCGGACCCGAACCCCAAACCAAGACCGTACCGGACCAATACCAGGGGTCTAGGGGGCCGAACCCGGTAACTCAGATGTTAAGTATCAATAGATAGTGATGAGGTATCAAGTCTACATGGCATGCAAGTAGCTGAGGCAGCAACAACTCACCTTCATCCACCAATCAAATGATTCCAAGTCAAAGCGTACAAATTTATCGAACCTAACTCATCCCAAGAAGACAACTATACATGTGAAAGGCACAAACTTCGATGTAACAACTCCTATTTTCTCATTAGTCCACATTCAATGTAGGACATGTATCCAAAATGTTGTAATGATCTTATTGGTCGAAGAGGAGTTAGTTATAAATAACCCTAATTAGGGTTTTATTGTCAAATCTTGACCATTGATTTCAAATCAATCTTGGCCCTTGAATTGTAATTGGGATCTCTATAAAAGGCTTTGTCTTTTCATTTATAAGGGTTAATAGTTAAGAGTCAAAGAATAGAATAGTTAGCAGTAGAGGAGGGAAGAGAGAAATTGTTGCCAAGACTTGATGGAATAAACATACTATTTTCATTGAAGAAATGATGGACTTTGTGTATTATTTCAACATGTTGCATGGTTACTACTTCTCTAAGTTTCAATTCAAGTTTTAGTTAAAGTTCATTGATCTTAATGGAAAAATACGATGATATATGATAAATTCCTTGGTTCATACTTTTTGAGGTTTGCTAATTGTAAGCTACAATGTAAGTTAGCCTAAACCTCGTTATTGTGGCTGTTTGATTGTGAATACTTGTTCAAGTTGCACCCACATTGGGTATTTGAATAAATGTTTGCAATAATGAAAATCATTCACTACCTTAGGAGATCGCATCAGTTTTGTGTAGTTGTTATCGTAAGGAAGCAAAGTTTGGTTTGAAGGAGTTTGTCTATCAAAGCATTATTCGTTATTATCATTGTCCTTAGGATTAGATTAGTTTCTCTAAACCCTTTCCCTTTTGATATTTCTTTGTTTAAGTTAGTTTGCAAAAGTTCTAGCTATGATTCATAAACGTTCGTCCCTTTGTGATACCAACATATCATATCATACAACTGAGTCTATCCATTACAAAGTCAAGACCTAACTAAAGGAACCTTGGGGTTATCTTATTCGATCACATTGTTTAGCATATAAGGTTTCCTTGTTCAAGAGAGGATAGAATACTTAGAATTTTATTACGTGTTTGAAGTGCATAAAAAGCACATCAACAGGTTCCTTTACTAGCTTTGATTTCCTTCAGATTGGCGGGGGCATGACAGTCCACCACTCCCAAAATTGCTTGAGGACCTAAATTAGCCCTTGGAGATAAAATTTCCATATATTAAGATGAGATTTAGAAGCATGACACACATCTATAACCTTAAACTGTTCTTTCCTAAATAAATTCATACCTCTTTTGGTTGACTCTAGTTTTTCTCATATTCTGGATCAACAAAAAATAGAAATCTCATGATTATTGGAATATGTTTACAGTGATCATAGATACTCATGGAGTAGACATGCTAGAAACACATCAGGTATGAATCAAGCACGAAGCATAGAGATCTACTGGATTAAATTCTACAAGAATCTAGTCTCTTCTACAAGTGTTACCCGCTATTCAAGCCCCAAAAAAGAGTATTTCAAAGTTTATAAAATATTATCAGAAATGGAGAGAAAATATGAAGGTACGTGTTTACAGTGATCATAGATACTCATGGAGTAGACATGCTAGAAACAAATCAGGTATGAATCAAGCACAAAGCATAGAGATCTACTGGATTATATTCTACAAGAATCTAGTCTCTTCTCCAAGTGTTACCCGCTATTCAAGCCCCAAAAAAGAGTATTTCAAAGTTTATACAATATTATCATAAATGGAGAGAAAATATGAAGGCACCTTGTACATAAAACAATGCAAAACCTTAAGATTGTGAGTAAAAAAAAATAGAGAATGCCCAGTACAACAAGTGAAGGATATGGCTCAACATCAAGGAAGCACAATTTTTTTCAAAAGACAGCAAAACCCAGTTTTATAAAGCAACAGAAGTACATAATATGTGTACACCATATAACAACATGGTATGCATTTTTATATGTTGTCAGCCTAATTTAACAAACGTGAGTAAGACAAAGTAGAATGTGCTTCAGAATACAAAAGATGTGTATAAACTTACTTCCGCAGCTTCATCCTCAACTTCTCGAAGCCTTTCTTCTTGAACTCCTGTTAAAATAAGTATCAATATTTCAGCAGTATATAATGAAATAAACAATCACAAAATATTTATGGATGGTTGTAATAATATTATTAAAAAATGAAAAGCACAAAATATTCGCTGAAAAAACGCATGTAATGTTAAAAACTCCAAGCAAACTTGGTCCCCCCTCTTAAACTAAAGTGTCCCACAAAAAATTGCCCCAAAATCAATCTTCTACAGTTGGATAGTGAGCAAACTTAACATTTAAACAATCCATACCTACAAAACCAACAGAACCAATCTACAATCTTTATTGCAACAATATTAGGCTGTCAATATGTTTCTGACTGCCAAAAGCAAGCATATGAATTTTCTAAGGGCCACCCAATCCAATAAATCTACTATTACTGGAAAGGTTATTGATATTATTTCCAAGGTTCCTTGTTTCTAAACCCCATATATCTGAAATAAACTCTTATCCACTTCTCTTTATAGCTGCACATTGATTTTTTTATACTTTGTTTCTACTATACTTTGCCCCATTATTTTTCAAATCAAAGTCTTGAATAACATTGCAATGCTTATATTTGCTCGATCATTCTCTGAGTATGATACAGTCAAGAAACTAATAGAAAGCATACATGTCATTAGTTCACAACCTTTTTCCAAATCATATTTTAATTTATTTTTTTACGCACAGCTCCTTACTCTTTTGTAGACAAACAAATGACAATCCTCTTGCAAATTTTTAACCTATCATGAATACCATTACTGGTTGTAAAAGCACCCACAAATATATAAGATACTTCCTACATGGAATCATGGGAATCACCATGACACAAACTACATTCCTAGGTAAATCATCATCATTGCTTCTCTAGTTTCTCTGGATATGTAACAGATAAAGCGAGATAGAGTGTGTGTGTGTGTGTGTGTGTGTGTGTGTGTGTGTGTGTGTGAGAGAGAGAGAGAGAGTATACTAGATATCAAATGAAATTCGATCATATTAAAGAACTGTCTTTTAATTTCCATAAATGGAATTAGAACTTTCCTCATGTCACAGATAGAGAGAGAGAGAGAGAGAGAGAGAGAGAGAGAGAGAGAGAGTACTAAATATCAAACAGAATTGCATCATATTAAAAAATTGTCCTTAATTTTCCCTAAGTTGAATTAGAACTTGCCTAAAATTCCGAGATTTCGAAGGAATGAATGGGAACAGAAGCTCAGTGTCCTGATATGTTGGACCCACCCATCCGTCTCCAATTACAGCCAGAAAGATACGTGAAATCCCAAAACTGTTGAAGCAGAAAAAAGAGTCGATGCACTCAATAAAGTACTATTTACAACACTCTGTTTTTTCCCCAGAAAGCTCTAAAGGTCTGTATATAGAAGCTGTATGTTGAATAATTGCAAATCAAATAACAATTGGACAATCAAAATATCTGAATTTGATATCTGAACCTGGGAAAAGGAAAAGTGCTATAGCTCAAAAATTTGGAACTAAATTTTTTGTGGCCTTAATTGAACTGAAGATTTGACCAAGGATGAAAGTACTAGATCTCCTAGTTGTGATATCATTAACAAAGAATCTTTAAATCAAATAACAATTGGACAATCAAAATATCTGAATTTGATATCTGAACCTGGGAAAAGGAAAAGTGCTATAGCTCAAAAATTTGGAACTAAATTTTTTGTGGCCTTAATTGAACTGCAGATTTGACCAAGGATGAAAGTACTAGATCTCCTAGTTGTGATATCATTAACAAAGAATCTTTAAAAGGCATGGTCTCACCATAAACATTTTTTCAATATGACAGAAGTCCTTTTCATTATCATCTCCATTAAAAGTTTACAGTGTACACCTATAGTTCTCAACTAAACTGTATTGTCCACTTTTGGGGTATACGGATACCTGATATTTGCCCAACAATAACAACTTATTTACAAATAGTATTCTATGAATAAATTACATACTAGCTATTGAACTTAAAAGGAAATAAACAATTAACATCAATGAAATGATAAACAATCACCTAAATGCATTTGAATTTTGGATTCATACTACAGTTTCACTTCCAACAATCAACCATATTAGGGATTTGAAGGGAAAGCACGATAGGGCCCCTCGAGCCCGTTCGCCATAACTAAGCCCAAGGGGACGAAACATCCAACCAAGACAATTCAACCTCTTGGCCCACAAGTAGCAAGACCTCCAGTCCATCCAACTTGGGATGGTCTACATACATTGTGGGAACTGGTCTACTTCCTCTCCCTAACATATTTCCTTACTCATGTATGATTTCTTGTAGGATGATAAATTGATTAATTTATTACTTCTAAGAACCTGGATAGATTGTTAATTCAAATTAATAAATAAATCAAAGATTCATAAAAGAAATAATAGATAATAGACTTAAACACATATTCATACCAAATTCTATTAAAATAATATTATATTTATTCTATAATGGTCATCTTAAGTTCTGTTTAGAGTCTCTATTTTTAGCGTCAGTTGTAATTGTTGTGAAAGGTTAGTTTCTATTAGAAGCACCACCTTGTAATCTCTATTTAAGGAGCCTTCGTCTCCTTTGTTTAATATCGAATTATTTGAACATGGTATCAAAGCTAGTCTAGGTCTGACTCCCTCACAGGGGGGGCAGGATTTTGGAAAGGGTCAATAATTCGCAATCGTGTGAATTTTTTAAATTTTCTGGCTTGCAGAGCAGGTCGAAGGTTTTTGAGGAATTTTTCCAGATTTTGAGGGTTTTGTCTGGAATTTTTTCGCAGGTCTCTATTTTGTTAAAAATCGCAACCTTCTGCTAAAGGTTTGTGGGCTTGTTTCAAGCAGCAACGAAGGGTCTATGTTTGCATTCAAGGGCTTCTGTTTCACACGAGTTTGTGAGTTTTTTTCTGCTCGCGTAGATTTTTTCAAGCATGCTCCTCTTCTCTGTGATTCCCAGCCCTGGATTTTGCGTCGGGTTTTCTTTCCGCACCAGAGTTTTTTGAAGCCGCAACCAATTCTTATTTTCGCAACGTATTTTTACTGACCAGTCTTTGTTCCTTCTACCCGCATTTTCCTGTGCAACCAGCAACAGATTTGTGGCGCAACATTTTTGGATTGACCTTATAAACAAATCACAGTGGCTCTTACACAATTTTTGTTATTTTTTCTGGGTCTTCATCTACCCTGACGAGGTTTTTGTTTTTTTGCCCACATGAAAGGATTTTTTCGCATTTTTTTCTCGCGTCGAGTTGTTTTTTGGTGAGCGCGACATTTGGTATTTTTTGGTGAATAGGGTTTGTGCTGGGTTGCAGATTTTTTTAAGTCATGGAAGTTAAAATTATTCTAGGTTTTTATAATTTTTTGTCCTAAAAATTTTATTTTTATTAATTTTTGTCCTAAAAATTTTTTTTTTTTTTGATAGGTAATAGGCCGTAGCCACAATATTTTGAATTATTATTATTTTTATTATTATGTTTGATTAGATTGACCCAAGACCTTCCCCATCCTATTGAAGGCCAAGAGTCACAACTTATAATTCCACTTTAGATGTCCTTATTGGGAATTGAACTTGGGTCTCCACAATGAGAACCCAATGTTTTAACCAGTTAAGCTCAAACCCTTGGACTTGTCCTTAAAAAAATTATTTGTGGGTATTTTATTATTTTTTGTCCTTCAAAATTATTCGTGGGGTTTATTATCTTTCCCTAAACAAATTATTCTGGCTTAAGGTTTTGTAATTTTTTTAGGAAAAAAATTATTTTGGGTTTATAAAAATTATTGGTAGATTTTTCGATTTTGTCCTCAAAAATCATGGGTTCTCTGTTGGAGGGTTTTCTATTTTTTTCCACCAAAAATTATGATGGGTGTTCCTATTTTAGGGTTTTTACCATTTTCTTCCTAAAAAAAACAATTTTGTAACTTCAATTTTTAGGGTTTGACAGTTTTTTCCACAAAAATCATGGTTTCTTGCAGTTTGTTTTGGGTCCCACCTAGAGTTGGGGCGAACATCTGCAAAAGTTTTTGCAATTTTTGACAAAATTGTGTTGCTATTTGGAGGGTTTGCCAATTTTTTCGATTTTGTCCTCAAAAATCATGGGTTCTCTGTTGGAGGGTTTTCTAATTTTTTCCACAAAAAATCATGATGGGTGTTCAAGCTATAGGGTTTTTACCATTTTTTTCCAAAAAAAACGATTTTGTAACTTCAATTTTCAAGGTTTGATGGTTTTTTCCAAAAAAATCGTGGTTTCTTGCAATCTGTTTTGGGTTGCACCTAAAATTGGGGCGAATATTTGCAAAAGTTTTTGCGGTTTTGGACAAAATTGTGTTTGTTGCTATTTGAAGGGTTTGCTGATTTTTCGATTTTGTCCTCAAAAATTATGGGTTCTTTGTTGGAGGGTTTTCTAATTTTTTCCACGAAAAATTATGGTGGGTGTTCCTGTTTTAGGGTTTTTACCGTTTTTTCCAAAAAAAACAATTTTGTAACTTCAATTTTCAAGGTTTGATGGGTTTTTCCACAAAAATTGTGGTTTCTTGTAGTCTGCTTTGGGTCCCACCTGGAGTTGGGGCAAAC
Organism: Cryptomeria japonica; assembly: GCF_030272615.1. Taxonomy (NCBI): domain Eukaryota; kingdom Viridiplantae; phylum Streptophyta; class Pinopsida; order Cupressales; family Cupressaceae; genus Cryptomeria; species Cryptomeria japonica. Next base: position 373,273,047 of record NC_081407.1, on the reverse strand, counting down.
ATCTGCAAAAAATTTTGTGGTTTTTGACAAAATCGTGTTTGTTGCTATTTGGAGGGTTTGCTGATTTTTCCTCAAAATCGTGGTTTCGGGTTTTTGTCGGTTTCAGTTCTATTACCCAACATCAGGTTGGATGCAATCTAGTACTCTTGGTCATTAACATTCTGCAAATCCAGGGAGGGTCTCAGCAACAGCAGAGTGTTTTGAAGAGACGGGGCAGCCTTCTTTGCATTTGTGATCAAAAGACCTGCAGTGTCTTCTGTAGGGTAGTTAGTACGATGACCATTATGGGAGGGTATTAAAATAATATTATATTTATTCTATAATGGTCATCTTAAGTTCTATTTAGAGTCTATTTTTAGCATCAATTGTAACTGTTGTGAACAGTTAATTTCTATTAGAAACACCGTCTTGTAATCAATTTTTAAGGAGCCTTCGTCTCCTTTGTTTAATATCGAATCATTTGAACAAATGCTTTTCTTAAATCAAATGGTTGCTTTGATTATATATGAGTTCTAATCTGATTCGATCCTTTCACTTCTTATTTGATCTTCACCTATCTGCATATATCCTATTTAAGATCTGCATTTCTTCATCTTCTAGATCTACATATCTTATTGCCTTGTAATTCAGATGCTTACTGCCTTATGATTCAGATCAGATTGATTTCAGGCTGATAATATTAGATTAGATTCTACTCGTATTTCTTCTTTCCTTCTCAAATCTTAATTCAGATCCTTCCATATACTTCTGCTCTAAATCTGATCTAGATCTGCTCTAATTCCCTTGATCATTCCATCTCCTCGATTGATGCCCACTTCAAATGTATTCTTCTTCCTTTTATACCCTCCAATATGAGGGACATGTCATGCCTCTTCAATATTTCTACCCCTTTGAAAGAGTCACAACTCTTCCGCTTAATTGTTGGCTTAAAACTTAACAAAATGGTGCAGGAGCACCCGGATGGACAAGCAATCAGCATCACCCAAAAATATTTCCTATTATTTTTCTTCAATTTTGGTTTGCCTTGGTTTTGTTTGGCATCTCTCTATTCAACTTTGCAGAGTTTCGCTCCAGCTCACAACAGGTTGTCCAGTCACTAACTGGTAACATCTTTAGCCCCTCTTTCAGTCCAAAAGCTAACTATTGGTGGCAATTCAACTACTTCTTTGTTCAACATGGAAGGACGATGGGTACGGTTCGTACGGATATCCATCAACGCATCATAAAAAACGGCCCTTACTAGATATGCAATGTACTGGCTATTTCCTAACTTAATATCATGTCCCGACCCTAATATCCCTGTAATATATTCGAATCAGTTATGTATAATGACTCAATTACCATTTATCCTTTAAGCAATAAAAATAATATTCAATTATATATGTATTATTCTTCGGTAGGAATGTTTTCTTTAGAAAAGACTTAACAAAATAATTAATAGTTGTTTTGACCGAAGGGTCATAAACCTCTTGGAAGATTGGATAAGAAAGAGACACCTCTCTTAGAGAGATACATCTCCCTCCAAACAAAGGGACACAGCGAATGAATGGCTTAATGAGGGGCCATCGGGTGGCAAGGAGGATACGATAGGAGGAAAAAAGGAATTCGCACAGGGCCAGAGAATTCAGGATTCAGACCAACAATATTCCTCATGCACCTTGCTACGGGTAACATCAATCTGACTTAACAGCACCATATTACATACTGTTTATGATTTATAGTCACAGAATCACAATCATAAATAACCATCTTAAATAACATCACCAATCATAGAATAGCAAGCACAAGTAATATAAACGGATTAATATAATAAATAATGATCATGCAATTTGTTAGTAACATTACACCATTAAATAAAATACTATATCAGCAATCATTAGTAACACAATACATTGAATATAAGGTGTATACATTTAATATGAAAGTCAGTGTAATGAATCATTGATAGAATCAATAACCAAGCTATAAAGAACATGCTGATAAGAATTCAAAGTACTATAATCAGAATGACAGCACTTACTTGTGAGGGAGGGAATGGATATGTAATGGAGAGATTAAGAGAGACTCATAAGTTGGCTGTCCTAGAACGACCCCAAAGGCGTCTAGGAGCTTGAAAGCACTTACCTTGAGGAGTCTAGCAACCTGGTTACAGCCTCATCCCAAACTCACAAGGTAAGTAAGTCATGAAGAAGGTTGATATATGAGGAGATCAGTTAGGGTCACCAAGTGGAGCAAGAAGGTTGCAGGAAACAACCTCTCTTGGGCTTGGGTAGAAAGACTCTAAAGAAGTCCTCATAGTATCCTCCTTCCAAACATCATGCTTATATATTGAGATTCCTATCATAATGTTAGACTTGCATGTTTATTAATCAGAGGAATGTGTCTTTTGCATATGGTTTTATTGTTATATGCAGGAAATTGTATTTAATCTTATGTTTATAAGTTGATCAGGTATGATCTCTAAACCTAACTTTATAATTTTCTGATTTTCAGTACAGAATATAGAAGGGGACATTACACTTAAACACACCAATGGCATGGTTAGTCTCTTGGCCTAGAGGAGAAGAGACAAGAGATGGTAGTTGTAAGTGCCTTGCCAGATATGTGAAAGCATACAAAAAGCACGTGTATCATTTTGATTGCAAGTTACGTACAAATGTTGGAACGGCTTTAGAAACTTTCGAACAAATGCAAGTCTTTTATTATATTAAACATTGCCTCCAAACCTATCAATCCAGCTTCCATGCTGAGCATGAAGCGGTGAAGGGAAGGAGGAAAATGCATCAAGGAGGTCAAGTGGAACATTACAGAAGGGAACCAATTACATATCCAATCAAATTGCAGAGACATTTGGGGAAAGCACCGATCAATAAGGCTGTGGACAGATTGCAGTTAATTGAATGATATATACGTTTGTGAAGAGAGAAAGGACAACTATAATGTGAAGCCAGTGCAGAATTCATTGGAGCCCATGCCAAAATATGAAAAGCAAATGAAAGATAATGTAGAAGGTGGAAGGGCGCTAGGAGAACAAAGGGATTAAAATAATACCAAAATGTGTGGGAAAGAGTAGGGGAAGGTAGCAGCCAAGAAGAGTGTGGATTGTAGCCAAGAGGAGTTTTAAAAGAGAATTGGGGCTACGAAGAAAATAAGATGAGAGAGCCAGAGGCACACAAGAATGGGAGGAATGCAATGCCTCAGTCAAGGAAAGGATATTGGTAATGCAGCAAAATAAATAACAATGAAGTATTGAGTAGATGAGAAAAAAGTAGAAAGGTAATAAAGATGTGTTGCAAATTAAGAGGAGGAATGCATAGTAGATGAAGTTATCAGAGTGCACAAAGAAAAGTTTGGCTGCTGTTATGAAGGAGTTCAGAGTGCTAGCAAAATGGAGCAGAGGAAACCAATTAAAGTGTCGAGTGCGAAGGAGCAGATTGCAAGTGTGTAGGATTTGGAAGAAAGTGTAAAAGGCGTTGGAGAAGATGGAATGAGGCTCAAAGATAGTATTAAAATAAAATTTGTCGTGCAGAGATGAGTTTCAGAATTGTGAGGGAGGCCATTTGAAGGCCGAGATTTGTAAAATTTTCAAAGCTGGATTTTGTATTTGAATAAATAATATTTGTGAGATTAATTGTAAAAACTTGTGAGATGAATTGGGTTTCGTTGCAATCTTGTCGTGTAGTTTGTGATTTGTGTGTTTACATTGCAGAGGAGGAGCCCTCTTGCATCAATTGGTATCAAAGTCAGTGATCATGAGTGTGTGGACAAACCGCCGAACGTGAGGCAATCTACACCAGGACCCGAGGGCGAAGTTGTTTGAACAGATCGCCGATCATGAGGCAATTTACACTTGGAAGTGTGAAGCAGTTGTGGAGAGCTCAAAAGAATCCTTGCACGTGTGCAAAGTCCTAAGCGATAGAGAGATGGGAAATCACAAAGGAAAATGTTATGCAGATTGTAGAGCATGAGATGTGATTGCAACAGATGAGATGATGTGTTCGAAGAAGAAGATGAGATAGGTCATAAGTAGACTCGTGATAATTTGACTTTTGGTACGATATTGGGAAGAGAGTTATGGGACATGGAAAATCCCCTTGAAAAAGAACAGTTGCAGCTAGAAGGGGGAAGATATGAGAGCAGCCCAAACAAGTGTAGATAGCACAAATGAAAAGGAGCAAATAAATAAAGTGAAAATTAATGAATGAAAGCAAAGAGTGTCACGGAGGTAAAGGTAACTCACAAATTGAGGTAGTAGAAGAGGAAGAATTTCAGAAGGTAGACTTGGAGGTTGTAGCAAAAGATTATGAAGGCCCGGTATTTGATCAAGAACCTAATGAAGATGATGCATTGCTTGCAGAAGGGATCATTTCGAATGAAGAAAATGAGAAAAAATATGAAGTGGCGCTACCTGAAAATGCTGCAGTTGAAATAAGAGGTGTTAAAGAGGACATTGCAGAAGTAGGGTAAATTTTGATTTTTCTACATTGTGTAATGGAGAAGTTGATTTGCATATTGCTGATAGAAGTCAAAAGATAATGAATACAAAGAGTTGTTCCGTTATAGATTTGTGTGGAGATACAGTGGGTTTGTATGTCAAAGCAATAGAGGATGTTGCAGGTGAAACTTGGTGGAGGTGGCCAGATAATGGTGGATTGGATCACACAAAGGAGAAGAATAGAGGAGAAAGACTTTGGTCGAAGGAGACATCAAATGGTGGATGCAAATCCACAACAAGAGAGAAGAGTAGTGAGCAGAGTTGCAAGAGGATGACAATTGTTCCAACGAGATGCTGGAAGAGGAGGAAAAAGGATCAATTTTGTGCATCTAACAGAGAGATGGAGTTTGTTGCAAGATGTTTACAACCTGAAAGGGTAGTTCACTTACCTAACTCCATTTTGTAAGTTCTACTCACAAAAAATTTCCTACTTGGCATGTCTAATGCAGGAGCACTCGGGAAGACAACCAATTGGCATCACCCAAAAACATTTCCTATTAGTTTTCTTCAATTTTGGTTTGTCCTGGTTCTGTTTGGCATCTCTCTATTCAATTTTGCAAAGTTTCGCTCTGGCTCATGACAAGTTGTGTAGTCACTAACTGATAGCATCTTTAGCCTCTCTTTCAATCCAAAAGCTAACTATTGGTGGCAATCCAACTAGTTCCATTGAAGCATAATAAAAAATGGCCCCTACTAGACATGCAACATACTGGCTATTTCCTAAATTAAATACACAAATTGCATGGTTCGTCTCTTGGGCAAGAGGAGAACAGATGGTAGTTATAAGTGCCTTGGCAGATATGTGAAAGCATACAAAAGGCTCATGTATCATTTTGGTTGCAGGTTATGTACAAAGTGTATTTGTTGGAAAGGCTTTAGAAACTTTTGAACAAATGCAGGTCTTTATTTTTATTACACATCGCCTCCAAACCTATCAATTCAGCTTCCATGCCAAGCATGAAGCGATGAAGGGAAGGAGGAAACTGCATCGAGGAGGTGAAGTGACACGTTACAGGAGTGAACCAATTACATATCCAATCAAATCGAAGAGAGATTTGGGGAAAACACCAATCAATAAGGCTGTGGACAGATTGTAGTTAATTAAACGATATATGCATTTGTAAAGAGAGAGAGGACAACTATAAAGTGAAGTCAGTGCAGAATTCATTAGAGTCAGTGCCAAAACATGGAAAGCAAATGAAAGAAAATGTAGAAGGTGAAAGGGTGCAAGGAGACCAAAGGGGGATACAGATTAAAATAATACCAAAATGTGTGGGAAAGAGAAGGTGAAGGTATCAGCCAAGAAGAGTGTGGGTTGCAGCCAAGAGGAGTTTTAACAGAGAATTGAGGCTGTGAAGAAAATAAGATGAGAGAGCCAGAGGCACACAAGAATGGGAGGAACGCAACACTTCAGTCAAGGAAAGGATATTGGTAACACAACAAAATAAATAACAATGAAGTATTGAGTAGATGAGAAAAGCGTAGAAAGGTAATAGAGATGCGCTGCAAATTAAGAGGAGGAAATATGCATGGTAGATGAAGTTATCAGAGTGCACAAAGAAAAGTTTGGTTGCTGTTATGAAGGGGCTCAGAGTGCACAAAGAAAAATTTGGTTGCTGTTTTGAAGGTGCTCAGAGTGCTGACAAAACAGAGCAGAGAAAACCAATTAAGTTTAGAGTGCGCAGGAGCAGATTGCAAGTGTGTAGGATTTGGAAGAAAGTGTGAAAGGAGTTGGAGAAGAGAGAATGAGGATTAAAGAAAGTATTCAAATAAAGTTCGCTGTGCAGAGATGAGTTTCAGAATTGTGAGGGAGGCCATTTGAAAGCCAAGATTTGTAAAATTTGCAAAGCTGGATTCTGTCTTTGAATAAATCAAATTTGTGAGATGAATTGTGTTTTGTTGCAATCTTGTCGTGTAGTTTGTGATTTGTGCGTTTACATAGTAGAGGGGGAGCCCTCTTGCATCACATAATCACTACTTTATACTATTCGCTGCCTTTGAAAATATAATGACAACCTTATATTTAATAATCGCTACCTTCTCTAATATGCCTCCACCAACTTGGAATCGCTGTCTTCACAAAATTAATCGGTTTGGTGATCATATTAATTTCTGCCTTAATGAGATGTCATTAATTATTAGAAATTTGCCCCTTCGTATATCTAATTGCTGTTTATTATATGTTAATTGCAGCTCATTTAATTATATATGAATCGCTGTCTTTTATGAATTTGCTGCTCTTCTTAATATGATGTCTCCTCATTAACAAATTACTGCTCTTCTTAATCATACTGCTTTTTACTAATGCTTGATTGCTCCACCCTATCTAGTAATTTGTTCCTATCATGTCCTATATATGATGATATCTATCTTTGGTACCAAATGAAGTCGGCCACCATATATACCAATATGAAAGGGAGTAAGTTCGACCCATACTTTAATTTTCAAGTCGGCTTCATTGAATATGTTTGGGCGCTTAACAAGGAAGGAGTCGGCCACAATGATAATAATAATTTTATTATTATTTATTGAGTTTCAATGCCCAGATAATAAAGTCGGACAAGATTAATATTGAGTGCTCTTCACCAGCGATGTTTACATAGTATGATTTAGTGGCCTTTGCCCTCGATGATTTACCTCATATTTCTTTTGTAACGGGGGACATAACATAAACTTTAAAGTCACAATTCAGATCAATTTCTAATAAGAAAAAAAATTAACTTGCAAATTGTAGCACCCAAACATGCCTGAATATACCTCACAACAAGGTGCTATTGTTATCCTCACAGTTAACGATGGACTGCATTTTTTGATGATATATAAACAGCATAAGAAGCCATAACAATATTATAAGCTTCATAAGATGATGCACATGAGAGCAATTCCACTGGCATGACAAATTACGATAGCAAATAGCATCCTCAAACTATCTTAGCACTGAGAGGAAATCTAAATAAATCCCTCCTAGAAGTTATTGCCAATGATAAATTAGCAGAAGAGAATCTATCTGGATTAGTTCGCCGTTGTTTGCCCCTAAGAACAATTCCAGTGACATGACAAATTATTACCCTAAATAGCTTCTTCAGACTATCATATTATTGATAGGAAAAATAAATGTATCCCTCCTAAAAGTTGTTGGCAATGATAAATTAGCAGAAGATAATCTATCTGGATCAATTCCTCATTGTTCACGCTTAGGGAAGTTAAATCTCATAATAATAGGTGATCCACACTAACACGATAGAGTATATGGAGTTTGGCTACCAGCTAATGCAATTACACATTTTACTGTGACGATCCTTGAATTATCATATGCCTGTAGGAACACCCCAAACCCTGTATATATGTATACAACTCTCCAGTGTAAGAATTTGAGCTATCACTACAAATGATGATAATGAGTTGATGTTTAAAAATCATAAATCAGCATTTTTCGGCGCTTTAGTACTCCTAACTCAAACTTGAACAAAAAGGAGCTTCACAACAACATAAACTTGCAATTATTCCAATGCACGATACAGCTTGAGCGCCTGATATCTACTCTAACATAATGAAAAAAAACAGACAACATAAATGAAGCAAACTCTAGCTAAACAAAATGAAAAAAAGTACACCCTGGTGCAGAACTATGGTGGAAAAATGAAAAGAGGCACACCTTGCGTATGGTCGGGCGGCAGGAGAGCGCGCTTCCTGAAGACGGAGTTGAACCATTTCACCGCACCATTATTTATAAGACGGCTGGCCGGATCCACCACTACTCTCCGCAACCAGCTGCTGCTATCACTGTCTCCCCTCGCTGCTGCCCTAACAGCTGCAGGTGCGTGGCGCCCCCTCTGCGGGCGGTCATATGGTGTGGCGGCTGCTCGGCGCGCTGACCTCAACGTGCGGAGCTTACCGCCTGCTCCGCCTCCTACATACGACCCTGACGCTTCTCCTTCCTCCCCTCCTCTTCCTCCTCCCTCCCAAAAATCTGCCATGCGATGCAATGACGCGCCTTTGCCCTGTTTTATTTTGGTCTTTCCTTCTTTATCCGCTTTCCTCTTGGAAAACAAAATTATAGCAGGTTCTTCTTCTTCGGTGATCGATCCTCTGACTAACCATCCCTGCGAACTACAGAGCCGCCTCGACCGCAAAAATGGCTGGAGTGTCTAGTAATGAAGGCAGAGTGCCTCTTCTTGAAGGAAGATGTTACAATTGCTACAGCAGCCCTTGTTTTTAGTTCCAAATTTGGTGTAGAGCAATGAATGAATGAAAGATTTTAAAACAGTGTATGGGCTCGAGAGGAATATTCTTAGATTATTATCGATCCAAAAAAATATTCTTAGATCATCTTTAGATTTTTCTAGGATTTCTGATTTTTTATTATTGATTTTGATTAGAAGGCTAGTTGTCTTGGTTAATCTTGTTTTTTTCTCAAATAATCAGTGTATGTTGTCAATCTTTAAGTCATGTATGTATTAAGTATGAATATTCTCATAGGCTATTCATTCTATAATGAAATGCCATTTTGTTTCCACTACCTTTTTATTGTAGAAAATGTGAACTCTTTCCTTCCAAGTTTCCTTAAGCCTTTTCCATTTATCAGTCTCACATTTAAGATGATGTGATCTTGTTCTCAATTGTGCAACTAACAACCTCACTTTCCTTTTGATAACTACCCCTAAATATATTTTTTTGCCATAGTCCTTTGTTAAGTTAAACTCTTTGATGTAGTATGTTTTTTTCTACCCAATCTGTTTTGTCCACATGGAAGTCTGAAAATTTTCAATCATGTAACTTTTTATTTCACCCTTGGTGCTAGGACAAACATGCAAATTGATGCCCCACTTGTTCATCTAGTTGTTATTTTGCTTTATCTACGTTTTCTTCCTACAATACAACATCTCCTCCACAACCATTTTATGTCAACGTTGGTTATCCATGTTTTCAATCTTCTTTAATAACTTATCAACCAAATTATCGCCAATGCTTCCAATGGAAAATGTCTTGCTTCACTAAAATAATTTCATATGGGTTGTACTTTTAACTTTGAGATTACTTGTTATTGGATGTTTCTAGATTCTTTCTATTTGCCTCCAACTACAATTTGACATGCTACTTCCTTACACTTTGTAGTCATAAAGGACCATTGGTGTGACTACCAAAACAAAAAGTGTTTTTTTAGTTTTTCAATCCCAAAGTTCGCACCTATTTTGAAGCAAGTGTGAAGCTTTCCAACCTCCCTATATCCTTTTTGTTCTAGAAGTCTCCCAGCTGAGCTTATAGTGGAAGTCAATCCCAAGATACTTATATTCTTTCACTGTTTCTAGCGAGTTTCCTTCAAAGAGAAAGGTAATTTGCTTATCTTCTCTTTTTAATGAGAATTTAAACATGATTCTGGTCTTGGTGATATTCATTTGCATCTCAACCTCCTGACAAAAGTGTTCTAAGGCCTTCAAATGTTCTCTTAAACCAAGAGTCAATTTTGAAATTAGGTTAAGATCATTAGTATATAAAAGGAGTTTCACCACATAATCTGCCAACTAAATACCATCCTCATCTGTCTTGCTTAACCATGCCTCCAACTTATCAATGTATAGACCAAAAAGTGTGGGAGATAAAGGGCAACCCTACTTAACTCCAACGTCACTGCGAATACATTCTGACATACTTTCATTTGTTTTGCTTTTAGCTCTAACTTTCTCATAAAGTCTATGTACTGCAACTCTATACACATCTAGAATGCCTAATTCCTCCATTTTGTTTCATAGTTTGTCTCTAGGCATCATGTCAAAATCTTTCTTAAAGTCCACAAAACAATAATAAGCTTCCTCACCTTGAGTGTCCTAGATTTTTTCTATCAAATGTCTAAGGGTGATGCAGTGATCAATGGTAGTGTGTCTTGACTAAAATCTTGCCTACCCTTTTACCCTCCTTTTTGTGTCCAATTCTTGATCATTCGCTCTATCATCCTCCCAAAGAGCTTGCCAAAGATAGGATTGACCATAATCATGTGGTAGTTAGATGGGTTATTGATATCACCACTTTTGAAAAGAGGGGTGACTACACTGGTTTTCCACTCCACTAGGAATCATTCATGGTTGAAATTATTGAAAAAAACAATTATATAACGAGCAAGAGTCTCAAACCCCCATTTTAAAAATTTAGCTTGTAGCCCATTTATTTCCTGTGCTTTACCACTCACTAAATTTTGTATTCCTTGTTTAATATCATCCACTATGAAAAGTTCCATTGAAGTGTTCACAACATGGGGATAGTCTTTCTCATGAACTTGCTCATAGAGGAGCCCAACATATTTTAACCATTGAATATTTGTAATACTATTCTCAATCTTCTTTTTCTTTTGCTACAATTCCTTCCAAAAAACTTTGGGATTGTGTTTTTCAAGAGAGATTAGTTCCTTCCTTCTTTCATCTAGACATATTCTATTGTTTTCAGATTGCACCATTTTTTCTCTTTTTTTTGTATTCTTTGTCCATTCCTCTCTCTTTTAGTGATTTATTGGTTGCCTTACATTCTTCATCATACCACAAGATAGATATCTAATTTATCTTTCTTTTATTCGTTACACTGCAAACTTTAGTTAAGTTTTCTTGGTATATGCATCATAAACCTTAGTCCTAGTATGGTCTATCATGGCATTCAAACTTTATTTGAGCACTTTTAATATGTTTAGTTTATGACTCTAATATAATACATATATTCTTATAAATGTGCATGTTATGTATGAAAATGTTTAATTGTTATGGTTTGCAATGTTGTGCATACTAACCTATTATGAAGCACTTCCTCTAGGGTTGTAAGTGACTATTTTGTAGTCGAACAATGTGTCAGCTCCTATAGCCATGGAAAATATTAGCATTGATTTGGTCAAAAGCAGTTGTAGATGGATTAAACTATCTGAGGACAACACTCATACATGGACAACCTTCAATATGGTCCAAACCACCTGAGCACATGCCTTTAAGAAGACTGTTGAGTTGATTTAAGTGGACAATTATGTTTCAAGTGGTTGTTAGGAATTACAATCCTAATAGGACTCTTCAGTTTATGGTTCTTCCATTCCAGTTAATAAATCTCTCCCCAAATCTTGGGATCAAGTTGTAAGTTAGTTATAGAATTAGTCATAAGGTTAATAATATAAATAAAGCTTGCATCTTGCTTGAAAAGGTTAACGATTCTATATTTTTCCAGCAAGTTATGTTTCATAGCAAGAATGTAACTTTGATAAATAAGAATGTGATGATTTATCTTGTGAATTTGTGACAAGTGCTTACCTAAGGGGGCCCACTTGAGGTAAAGCTACTCTTAGCATTAGTTTAGTTTAGCTAGTATTGTTTCAAGTATTTAGCATTAAAATATACAATTTTGTTGTTCATTGTTCTTGCAGCAGTCATAAATTGTGATAGAATAGATAGTGTGCAAGTGATAATCAATGTATGTTTGTTTAAGTGGAGATTGAGTGCATTATTGTTGTGTTCCTTAGATTAAGATGTAGTGGAACAATGTTTAGTCTACACTACATATGTTCGTTCTTTGATGTTTCCATTTTAGCAATAATTATAATTAGTGTTTATTTTCCATCTTTCTCTTTTACTACAATTTACGCAATTAACTTAGGTAGTAACCTTAGATAGGATTGTAATGCACGTACAGTGTTACACCATTTCAAGTTGTACAACCCTTTGTTGATATAGTAAATGTAGTCTTTTAGCCCATGAAGGATTTCTCAGCATGGACAAGTATCTCTGAGTTAAGAAATTATGTTCCAATCTCAATTGGAATTATAAGACTCAATTTTTTTGCGTCCTTGTTGAAGATGGTGTCAATTTATAATATTATTTGTGTTTTCTAGAATTTTTTCATGCTTTCTTGAATGTAGGAATTATTGTTTTTAGTATATAGGACTTGTAGATTTTGAGCAAACCCCCAAATTCTTTACTAACCATTTGCAGGTGCGCTGGAATAAGGGTTCTACTTCTTGCACGCATAGGAGGAGGGATTCTTGTGGAATATTCCTTCTGACCATTGATAGCCAATTCGTCTCAGCAACAGTAGTGGAAATTCAAAAATACCATTCACCTCTGTCATCACCAACATCTTTGGGTGAACTCACAATAATGGTTCCCTCTTTTTTGCCAACTTTGATGCTGAGATGAACATTTTTAAAATAATCTTCACTTTTTGACACCTATAACTTTTAAACCATTATGAATTTGAAGATGATGTAAATTAGTGATTTGTAACATCTTGTTTGCAGATTCTAAATATATTTTTTTAAATTTTTTTGAAGAAAATTATTTTTTATTTTTCCATCTCCCTCGAAAAGTAGTTTTTTACAGCAAACAACATTTAAGAGTGATGTGCCTCCCGAAACGCATAACTTTTTTTTTTCTATAAATGATAAAAACTCGATTCTTTTTAATTTTGGTTTATAACATCAATATCTAAGGTGTGGAGTTGGTTTGATAGTGATATGTTGAATATTTTTTATTTTATAAAGTTCTCAAGTCTGACTAATTATAATTTAGACTGTGGGTGAAATGTAGAGCTGAACTTCAATTCAGTCTTCATCTTCTTCCAAAGTGTCTTCCAAAAGTAACCAACAAACTTAGTATCCTGGTCTGAAACAATACTTCTAGGTAACCCATGCAATCTCATAACTTCCTTGAAAAATAGGTCTCCTACATGCACTGCATCTATTGTCTTCTTAAAGGGTATGAAATCTACCATCTTTGAGAATCTATCTACCACCACAAATATAGAATCATTCCCTCTTTGGGTCTTAGGTAGTCCAAGTATGAAATCCATGCTTACGTCTTCCCAAGATCTCTCTGATAGTGTCAGAGGTTTATACAATCCTACGTTCTGACTTCCACCTTTTGCAACTTGACAAATTTTGCAAAACTGAATGAACTTCCTTACATCCTGATGAATCTAAGGTCAAAAGTAATTCTCACTTACCAAAGCCATTGTCTTGTCAATGCCAAAATGTCCTGCTAGTCCTCCACTATGCTTCTCCTTTATCAAACTGTCTCTCATGGAACTTTGGGGTACACACAACTGATTTCCTTTTAATAGCATCCCATCCTAAATGATATAATCCAACCATTTTCTCTAGTCCATCACAACAAGTTCTTTATAAGCTTTCCAGGGTTCAACAAAATCATTGTCTTCCTCATACAAGGTCTTCAACTCATCAAATCCCAATACTTTGATTCTCATTTCGGTCAACAAATTTATTCTCCTACTCAAAGCGTCAACAACTTTGTTTGATTTTTCACTCCTATATTTCAAAATAAAAGTATAAATTTGCATGAACTCAACCCATCTCATGTGCCTCTGGTTTAACTTACCTTGACTATTCAAATACTGTAATGCTTGATGATTTGTATACAGCACAAACTCCCTAGGAAATAAATAATGTCTCCACTTCTTCAATGCTTGAATTATAGCATAGAACTCTTGATCATACACTGAATATCTTCTCCTTGCATCATTCAACTTTTCACTAAAGTAGGCTACTAGTTCCTAACTTAATATTGCTCCAATTGCATTCCCACTTGCATCACAATCTACTTGAAATACTTTGTGAAATTTGGTAGAGCTAACATAGGCTGCTCTGTCACTTTCTGCTTCAACAACTCAAAACTTTTGTTTGCTCCAGATGTCCATCTAAAATCCTTTTGGTCTCCTCTCATTGTCTTAGTCATAGGGCTACAAATTGAACTAAAATTCCTAATGAACTTCTGGTTGAAGCTAGCCAGTCCATGAAATGATCTTACCTCTCCAATGCTTTCCAGTGTAGGCTATTCAACAATTGCTTTTACTTTTTATGGGTCCATCTTCAATCCATCCGTAGATATCACAAATCCCAAATATACTAGTTCTTCCTTCATGAAACTACACTTCTTAAGGTTTATCAACAATTTCTCTTCTCTCAAACTTTGCAAAACTTGTCTCAAATGCAACAAATTCCCCTCTTTTGTCTTACTGGAAATCAAAATGTCATCCAAATACACAATCACAAACTTACCCAATAATCTCTTCAATACCTCGTTCATCAACCTCATGAAAGTACTCGGTGCATTAGTCAATCCAAAAGGCATCACCAACCATTCATATAGTCCTTCATTTGTCTTGAATGCAATCTTCCACTCATCTCCTTCTCTCATCCTGATTTGATGGTATCCGCTCTTCATGAATCTATCTTTGTAAAATATCTAGCTCCACTCAAACAGTCCATTATGTCATCCATCCTAGGCAGAGGAAACTTGTACTTCACTGTGATTCGGTTTTTTACTCTAGAGTCAGTACACATTCTCCACTCTCCATCTTTCTTAGGTGCTAACATAGTAGGGAATGCACAAGGGCTCAAGCTTTCCTTGATCAAACCTTTCCTCAACAACTCTTGTAATTGTCTATTCAGTTCATCATTCTCTGTCGGTATCATCTGGTGTGTAGCTTTATTAGGCAAACTAGGTCCGGGGATCAAATCCATACAATGACTAATACTCCTCATAGGTGGCAATCCATCAGGCACATTATCTGAAATTATGTCTTCATATTCTATTAGCAACTTCTTTATCTCTTTATGTTGTTCCTCTTCCGGTTTCAAACCAAACTTCTTAGGGATTAAGGCATAGCACACATTCTCACTCCTCAAACCATCCAGAAATTTCCATCCATCAACCAAACAAATTCTCACATTTGTACAAATCTCACTCTTATGAATCTCTTCCAAAGGCAACAAAGTTTGTTTCATCCCATTTGCAACAATAGTATATATGTTCTTCCTTCCATCATGCAATGCTTGTCTATCATATTGCCAAGGTCTTCCTAATAGGATATGACATACATCCATAGGCATAATAGCACACATAACTTCATCATGGTAGGATCCAATCTTAAATTTTACCAAACATCAAGTTCACTCACCAGTACCTTATGATCATCCTGAATCCATGCTATTTGGTAGGGTTTAGGGTGTTTCATCCTCTGCAGCTTCAACTTGTTCACCAAATCCTCTAAGGCTAGATTATCCAAACTACCACTATTAATTATGACTTTGCAACACTTACCTTCAAACTTACACCTTGTTCGAAATAAGTTCTTCCTCTGCAACAATTCCTGGTCCATTTCATTTTGACATAGGGTTCTCCTTATCATCAAGGCTTCTCAATCTTCAAGTTTATTCAGGGATCCGATAGGTTCCTCCTCAACAAAAGTAGCTCTTCCACTCTTCTCTGTTCTCCTATTTGAATTACCTTGTTTAAATTCAAAATCTCAGTATCCTCCTTCTCCGCACTTAAAACAAGTTCCTCCAAACTTCCTCTTTTCATCCCTCTTATAACCCTCATTCTAGTAGCTACTTTGTCCACCATTCCAATAAAAGTTCTTATCATCTCTCCGTTGTGAATTATCATCTTTTCCTTCTTCCTTGTCTTTTTTCTGCTCTACAGAAGGTCTTCCACTTCTGGTATATGTTTTGCCTCTTTGAAAATTTTCTCCTCTTCCTCTTTGTCTCTACTCATGCCTTTTGTTCAACTTTTCCTCAGCCTTCAAGGTATATTGATAAGCCTCTTACACACTCTGCAACTTGATTAAATGGATCTACTCCTATATAGACATCCACACTCCATTGATATACCTTGCAATCTATTCAACCTCATCCTCCGCATGTCCAGATCTGATATTCAACTTGTAGAATTCTTTGGTATACTCCCTCACTCTAGACTCCTTCTGCTTCAAGTTTTACAACTTTCAAAACAAATTCATTTGATAATCTGTCAATAAGAACTTCGCTTTCAACTTACTCACCATCCTATCACAAGATTTAATTTTCTCCTTGCCTCTTCTTTGTCTATCCATCTGCAAATGTTCCCACCACAGCGATGCATGTCCTTTCAACTTTGTGCAAGCGTACTTCACCTTTTTATCTTCACTTGTGTTTTCAAATTCAAAATATTTCTCCATCTCTATAATCCAATCGAGCAATTCATCTGAATCTAACTTGCCATCATAGTCTGGTGGGTTAAAATGTGGTTTAGTATTCGCTCTTTTCAAGTTTCTTATGAACCTCTCTTCATCTGAATCAATCACTGGTGGATTTTCTCCTACTTTTCCCACTCCCATTTCATCTTCTTCATCTTCACTCACATCCTCAATATGTCGACCTCTTCTCTAGGCCATTTCGACAGCTTCCAATAGAGCTCCATTCTATCTGAACATATCCATCACCGCCAGATCTACATCTCTCTATGCTCCACCTCTAACATTTCCTTTTTGCACAATTTAGACAAGTCCTCTGTAACTGCAGGCTAGATTCGCAATCCACCACCCTACAACAAGTTTCAACAGGATACAATCTTGAAGAACCTTCTCTCTGATACCAACTAAGACAACCACGACAAGAGGGTCTCTAAGAGAGTTGTCCGAACCATGCAAGAAGATCAACACAAGAGGAACAACAACACAAAATAGAGAGAATTTTATATCAGGCCTTGATTATATTATGGATTCAAGTACAACTAGCCAACAACATTTGGGCTACAAACAGGCTAACATGCCTGATTACAAAACATACAATCTGGAACCCAAGAGATATTCAAAATTGAATATATATATATATATATATATATATGAGCATCATCTATTGTCTGTAACTACTCATATAGGATCTAATACATCAATATATAGCATCTCAAACACATCTGGATAGTCAAAGAAGATTACAATCCCCAAGGCAGGAAAGTGTAACATGCAAATAGGTCAGCCTCAAGCATGAAGAAAATCCTCTGAAAAAGAACTAAAATGAAATGCGAACCAAAAGGAAGGTTGGCCAATCATATGGGAACATCATTTGAAGTGCCAATCGGCTCCGCAAGTCAAGGAAATGCTCCACAAGATACGAAAAATGTCATCTAGTCGTTAAGGTTCAAACTGGTTCAGAAACTGAGAATTGCCAGACATTTCAGAAGTGAAATTCTGCCTAAAAAAGATCCAAACGAGCTAATAACCAAGATCAAGGTACAATAACATGTCTACACACTAAATCTAGCTCTGCACTAAAAATAAGCAACTCGAAAGGGTCCGGAGTGAAACACGAAAACTGAACTGAACAAGAAATAAAACATAAAGTAAATATTTTTGGTTGATGCAAGATTTCCAATGAACCAAGGATTCTCCTACATCACTATCAAGGAAAGCGTGCTGCAAAAAATGGTGACATAATAATGGATACAACATGCAAAATTCATTCCTTGTTTCAAGTTTCAAAATTTTCTCATATATGGGATCCAAGTGATGTCTCGAGGATCAAGATACAGAGAGGCATCATTGATAATATTGAAATTCCTATCCA
Source organism: Cryptomeria japonica (assembly GCF_030272615.1). Classification (NCBI taxonomy): domain Eukaryota; kingdom Viridiplantae; phylum Streptophyta; class Pinopsida; order Cupressales; family Cupressaceae; genus Cryptomeria; species Cryptomeria japonica. The sequence continues at coordinate 373,255,189 of NC_081407.1, read as the reverse complement.
TTACATTTGGTATCATATGGAAACCTCAATACAAACTAACCACTTTGTGAAGGATCAATGTGCCCAACTCACAGAACATTCATGGGATTCAGGTATCACTATTGAATACAAAGTTATAAGAGATAGAAAAAAGGAGGCATCCAACTTGAGAAGTTTGAAGCTCAGTATCGGTAAGGAAAGTTGGTATCATTTAAATATTTAATATTTTATGATTACTTATCCTTTGGTGATTTGGATATCAATTTTCCCACATAATGAAGTTTTCATGAAGAAGAAGATACTACAAAATCATAACATCTTGAAGGAAGGATATTGTTTATCCTTTGGAGTGAAGAAAAGATTTGTAAAGACATCTATGTCATGATTTTAGGAGTAGCAATGACTTATATCATCCATATTCTTGACATGCATGGGCATGCAACCCTTGGGGTTTTTGACACATCTATGGAGGTAACACACTCATGTACTATGTTTTGCATTTTTTATTTTTCACATCCATTTGTAAAAGAACACGGTGTTTCAAGAGAAGCTAATTGGGAAATAAGTTGCTTAGTGGTGAAGAATATGCAAGAATTGTTATTCTTAGGTGCGCTACAATCCATCATTCCTCTTTTTTCAAATCAACACAGGAGAGTTTTCAAATATGTTCTTCTAGGATAATTTGGGGAGAGGAGAATAAAACATGCAAGTGATTGTGAATACATCAATATTGCTTCATATTTTGAGTTAGTATTAGCCTACCTTTTGATACTAATTTGCAAGGATCGCACAAAGTTTAAGTTTTGGCCTCATATCTTGACTTACAAATTAAAGGTGAATTAGGTAATAGATTTTGAGTTGGACTTTGTTAAAAACATTCTTTGTTTCAAGACTTTGGTTGGTATTTTGGAACATTTGGAAAATGTTACAAGAGTGAATCAACAACATGAATTTCAAAATATAGACTTCACTTGCTTGGGTCAAGTCATAAGCATCCAAGGCATTCAGGAGATGGAAACAAAAGAAGCATGGAAGGGTGTTGTGAAGGTAACCATATCAAGTCATCTAGTAAACACTTTGTATATTATGTTTTCTTTTTCTTTTGAGTCTAGATCTTCGAGAGGGAGAAATATTTGGTTCTCAATGCAAAGATTGGATTTCAAGAAATTTGATAAAATGAAGTTCAAAGTTTCAAAAGAGGGATTCACAAGGTATTATGATAACCTTAATATAAATTTTTGTTTGAAAGAATTTATATTTTATTTGGTTCACATTAGACATGTGAGGAAAGTATATTACATTGAATGGAAAATCTATTGTGTTTGGTTTTATGGGAGTGATGAGCTACACAAATCGACAATACAAAAGATGTTGGGAGATGACTTTTTTAGAATGAATGCTTCTTGGTATTTTTATTTCTTCCATAGAGGAAATGTTATTTTCATCATAGCCTTTTTTGTTGATGATTCTTTATCCACTAGCATTTTAAATAGAAATGTGAAGAATGTCATGTGTGTGCCAAAGGATGATTCTAGGGAATTCATCATCTTCCAACATAATAAGTTATTGTTTATCATTTGGAGTTTTAGAATGCCATATAATTATTGTTGTTATTGTATGATCACCCTATTAATATGTTTTGGTTCCTATAGATTAGTCCACCAGAGTGAAAAAGACTTCTCTCAGGTCAAGTTGAGTTAATGAATGGGTCTCTGGTTATGCATTTTCATATTATGCATCACATCAATGTTAAGGTGGAAGAAAAATATGTTTTCCAAAAGATTTTTTAATTGTATTGGATGTTATAATAGTCATAATAGTATAAAAAATCAGATTCACAAAATCACCCACCACATTGGAAGTATCAGATACAAGTTGCTCGATAACAATGTTTTTCTAGCTAGAGATTCAAGAGACTATTTGACTCACAATGAGAGATTGTATTGGAAGTGTTCCAAGGAGGTAATTATCAAGCACATTAGTAAGTTTCCTAACATAGTAGAACATATCATAAAATTATTTTCTACTATCATGTTGGAAATTTTATTAGGAGATCAACATGTGCTAGTGGGAAGGCTAAGAAAGTACATAAACTTTCATTAGAATGGCTTGTGGTTTGCAATATAAATATTCAAAGTTTGATGTAGTTTGAGATGATATTATGTGATGAAATTTTATATTCTTAATATGTTCCATTACTATTCCAAATAAGATCCTAAAGTTGTATCAAGTATCTTTCAGATAGAGGCAAGCATGGTAGCAATTTGTGATATATCTTGCATGAAGTGTTTGCACAACTCCAAGGTGATGAAGGTATTTATTTTAAAGATTTGTATCCACTAGTATGAAGGATGTATTTAATTTTTGTAACCATCATTTAATTATAATAAATCATATTTATATCTTTGATAATTGTTGCAAGAGCTTTTGGTATAGTCTTTTTTGGTGATAGTGCACATACACAACTTTGGTAAGGAATTGAAAGGAGGAGGAACTATTGATTCAAAAAATTGGAAGGATAACTACAAAACCTTAGGTAATATGAAGTAAAAAATTGTACATTGAACTTCATCTCCACAAAATTACTAAGTACAAGTACTTTTTCCTAGAAATTTTAAGGATGTTTGGGAGGAAGATGCAACTTCTCCCAACCATAGAATCAAAATCTGTCATGCACTTCAAAATGATTGGATATTTTGCGAATTAAAGCCTTGGTACGTTATGTTTGCAATTGATTGAGGACAAGCAATATTGGAAAGGGAGGATTTGTCATGTCCCTGTTTGAAAATTTTCTAAAAATAGTGCAACTTACTAAAAATAGTTAGTTCCAAAATAGAAAATAAAGATCAATTGATGCTTTGGGAAATAATAATAAATTTGGTAATTTGGTTGATAATTTAATATTACTAAAATACCAAATATATTTAAAATTAAATATTTCCCACCTTTTGGCATGAGGATTTGTGAAACTTTACATGATTTTGTCTTTTGGAAACTTATGGTTTTTTGGCAGTTTTGAGAAATAGAAAGTTTCTTTGAAAGTTGTATAAGTGTGGAGAATAGAAGGTGTTTATGGTGAAAAGTGGATAATAACAAAATTAAAAGACTAAATAGATTCAACCACTAAACCCTAGCCTAATAACAACAAAGATCCACCATAACATATGAAGATTACCTAAGACAATGCAAATTAAATGAAATCACAAAGATTATACCATCACATGTCCAATAGGGTTTGGATCTCCATTCTTCCTATCTCCATTGATCTCGCTTGATATATTTGCTCTCAGATTTTATGTGTGCACAAGAGCTCAACAAAGAACGGAAATGTGGTTGCAAGTAGGCTTGATCGCATATGAAAGTTCGAAAGCGTAGTTGGGCTTGATTAGGTGATTAGAATGATTAGGTTTGATAATGAAGGAAGCATCTCATTATATAGAAGACACTATAAGAAATGGAGGTATAAGATTGAGAGGTGTAAAAGATAAATGATCAGCTATGATTAGAGGGTAGGTAGAGAAAATAAGAAAATAATAATAGGGTAGGTAGTGTAGGAATTAAGAGATGAATGACATGTGTCATGAGTGGAAAAGGCTAATGAATTAATTAAATAAATAAATATTCATTTAATTAATAGAGGAAGTGGGAGCAATTAAATAAATAAAAGTATTTATTTAATTTAAGAGAAAAGGATAATTTAAATAAATAAATATATTTATTTAAATGAGAAATAAGGCTAGAAGAGGATAAATGAATTAATTAAATAAATAAAGATTTATTTAATTAATAGAAGAATTAGGATAAAGTAATTAAATAAATAAAAATATTTATTTAATTAGACAGGACAATTTTAGGTGTCTACAGAAGGAAAGTTTCCTTTTCGTAGGAGTGGGATTTTGGTGCCCAAACTTGGGTTTTGAAAGTGCTCTAATTTATACATGATTTTGGCTTCAATTCTCATTATTCTTGTTGCAGATTTTATCAAAGCTTTTGGTTGTTTCTTCAATGACTGATAAACTAATTGAGAATGATCTACTATTGAACAAGAGTATGAAAGTTCCTAGGTGATCTAAGGACAGGAGTCAGAGGATTACCAAGCGATCTAAGATGAGATTCAAGGATTACCATATAATAATCTCATTTAGAGATTATCTTTGTACTGATTTGTTAAGGATTTTAGTTTTGAGTTTGTAACCATTACAAAGGTTTATGACATCTTAGAGGCTATGGATTTGTTGTAATTTGGTTGTATTTTGCAGATATTTGTCAAATAAGACTTTATTGTTGTAGCATCGTAAATTGTACGCACTTGCTAGGGTGGTACAATTACAACAAAGGAATAGAAATCCTAATAGGTAGCCCGTGGCTCTCTCTTCCACAAAAAGAAGTAGCCAATTGTGTGATACCTCTAGGCTCTTTCGTATTCCACAAATGTGTGATTGAAAGTGAGATTAGGGCATGTTTGCTTAGTGTCACTTTTTCACCCACACATTTTGGTGAACCCGACGTGAATTCCAATCTTCTCTAATTCTGATTTATGTTTTCAAATTTGAGTGTTTATGCTATTTCAAATTCAAATTTGTATTTACAAGTTTTAATTTCTGATTATATCCCGTCCATATCTTTTCAAGATACTTGAAAATTTCTTGACAAATTTAGCTTTGCCTTGAAAATTTTTGATATCTTTCTTGCATGACTCATAGTGAGGGAACCTTGCCACTGACAGTCATGGTTCTCCCTCGTGATCTTCCCTTTTACTTTGTCAATCGAAGTCGTAAGATCCTTAGTCCACTGGGGGCTTGGTATATCTTGCCTCCTTGACGTGGTGAAAGTTTTTCAATGTTGTTTCCTTGTACTTTACCGGAAGTATTGGCGTACGCTTATACTCCCGCTAAAGTGGGGGCTAAATGTAGCGTCCTAAAATTGCAACACTTGCAATTTCGACTGCATTTGGGTCTTCACGATGGCGACGCAACACTGAACCTAAATGGAGACCCCGAAACTTGCTCACGACACCAAAAACTGCATTTTTCCAGCACCCTGGCCTGATCCTCCTTGCACCCTGCTGTCCCGGGAGGTGGGACCAGAGCGCCCAGTGCCCTGGTCCTTCAGGACCAGGGCGTCCCCCAGGACCATGGCGCCCAGCGCCCTGGTCCCTGGCCCTATTTTGGGCCCGGTCTCCTATGGGACTTCGGGCCTTTTTGTTTGCAAATTGGAAAATAACATTTCCTGGTCGGCCTAAGGTCGGGAAAATCAGTCTTATAACCCTAATTGGCAAGTATATAAACTACTTTTCCTCTCTCATTTGAGGAGGAGGGAAAAAGGTGAAAACGATATTCAAACATTCAAGCATTCAAGCATTCCTTCAAGCAATTGATCATTCTAAGTCTCCATTCAAGGCTAAGTGTTGCATTCAAGACAAGGATTCAACCATTGAAGAGGAGATCACTTACAACACATTACATGCTACAACATACAACATACAACATACAACAAACAACAACATCTATACCTTCGCATATAAGGATACAAACATCCTTACAACAAGGTATTAGTACTTGTTTTACATTACATTTACAACATTTCTCATTTCTTGGTTAATTCCAAAACCGGGGTTTGACCTAAGGGCAAACCCCTAATCCCTAACCCCCCAATTGTCTTCGCTTTTCTGTGTGTAGGTTGCAGGTACGCGGCTGAAATTGAAGATCTGGAATCCTTGTGCAGAGACAAACGGATCCCCCTTCGTTTCGCGGATTTTTCAAAGGACCGTGTGCACGCCGGGCGCCATCGTCCCATCAACTTTTGCTCAAATTTGCAGGACAGCACCGTCTCGACATTTTACTGCTAATTCCAGGTCCGCAGCTTCATATCATATCCCTAACTCAGTTTATAAGTGAATCTTTCTCACTTTCTATGCATTCCTAGTTCAATCTTTCTATCTACATTTCTTTACAAAAGAGGGTATCCTTGCTATCACAACCCTTGAAACTCATATAGAATCCAATCTTGCATTGCGTGGGATTAGATCTTGTGGGTTTCAACCCCTCTTTTGAATGTAAAGTCCCTCCTAAGTGAAAACCATCAACCCTAGTGACTCTCCCTTCTCTCTCCTCGGAGTTGGGGAGGGGAGGACGACTAGGGTTCGATTTTTCCGCTTTACATTTTGGTGAACCCGACGTGAAAATGTAGCGTCCTAAAATTGCGACACTTGCAATTTCGACTGCATTTGGGTCTTCACGATGGCGACGCAACACTGAACCTGAATGGAGACCCCGAAACTGGCTCACGACATCAAAAACTGCATTTCTCAGCACCTTGGCCTGATCCTCCTTGCACCCCGCTGTCCCTGGAGGTGGGACCATGGCGCCCAACGCCCTGGTCCTTCAGGACCAGGGCGCCCAGCGCCCTGGTCCCCCAGGACCATGGCGCCCAGCGCCCTAGTCCCTGGCCCTATTTTGGGCCCGGTCTCCTATGGGACTTCGGGTCTTTTTGTTTGCAATTTGGAAAATAACATTTCCTGGTCGCCCTAAGGTCGGGAAAATCAGTCTTTTAACCCTAATTGGCAAGTATATAAACTACTTTTCCTCTCTCATTTGAGGAGGAGGGAAAAAGGTGAAAACGATATTCAAACATTCAAGCATTCAAGCATTCAAGCATTCCTTCAAGCAATTGATCATTCTAAGTCTCCATTCAAGGCTAAGTGTTGCATTCAAGACAAGGATTCAACCATTGAAGAGGAGATCACTTACAACACATTACATGCTACAACATACAACATACAACAAACAACAACATCTATACCTTCGCATATAAGGATACAAACATCCTTACAACAAGGTATTAGTACTTGTTTTACATTACATTTACAACATTTCTCATTTCTTGGTTAATTCCAAAATCGGGGTTTGACCTAAAGGCAAACCCCTAATCCCTAACCCCCCAATCGTCTTCGCTTTTCTGTGTGTAGGTTGCAGGTACGCGGCTGAAATTGAAGATCTAGAATCCTTGTGCAGAGACGAACAGATCCCCCTTCGTTTCGCGGATTTTTCGGAGGACCGTGTGCACGCCGGGCGCCATCGTCCCGTCAACTTTTGCTCAAATTTGCAGGACAGTGCCGTATCGACATTTTACAGCTAATTCCAGGTCCGCAGCTTCATCCTATATCCCTATCTCAGTTTATAAGCGAATCTTTCTCACTTTCTATGAATTCCTAGCTTAATTCTTCTATCAACATTCTTTACAAAAGAGGGTAGCCTTGCTGTCTTAACCCTTGAAACTCATTTAGCATCCAATCTTGCATTGTGTGGGATTGGATCTTGTGGGTTTCAACCCCTCTTTTGAATGTAAAGTCTCCCAAGTGAAAACCATCAACCCTAGAGACTCTCCCTTCTCTCTCCTCGGAGTTGGGGAGGGGAGAACGACTAGGGTTCGATCATTTTTCCGCTTTACATTTTGGTGAACCCGACGTGAACATCCTTTCTGATTATTCATAGTTAGATCTGAAAATTGGATTCCTTGATTACATTTCCATGTTTGATCTTTTGCAAAATTTTAGAGGTTAATTGCATAAAAACCCTAAATTTTCTTTTTAAGTAATTAAACTTGTGAAATGTTTAATTGTTGATGCTTGTTTCAGATCTGCCCTTCTATTACAAATTATCAATTCATATTTGTGCTTTAATTTTGAAAATTAAGTGGTTAAGTGTCAAAACCCTAATTTTTGAAACCCTCTTGATTCAACCTTTGTCCGACAATTTCACTGATCAAAACATCTCCAAATCAGCTGTAACTTTGGATTCCGCAATAAAATCATAATATCTTTCATCCCTGAAAATTTGGAAAAAAGTTGCGAGGACCGTGTGCACCCCGAGCGCCATCGTCCCCGACATTTTTTTCGAAATTTCGGGAGCTAGATCTTACTGTATTTTTCTGCTAAAATCCAGAATTTTGGCTGATTTTATCAATTTTAACACCTTCAAAATTACAGTCAAAGTTGGTCTAGCGATTGCTTGGATTGAGGCTTCTAATCATTCAAAAATTGTTGAAATTGAAATTTGTGTCAAAATTGTGTTTCTTACAGTCCTAAATCTGAAAAGTGTGTTATCATTCATTCGAAATTTCAGTGATTCATTCAAATTTTTGCAATTTGTGACTTTTGAAATTAAGTGCTTAATTACAACAACTTTGATTTCCGCTTTCAAAATTGAATTTTGCGTGAAATTGAGTCAACTTTCAAATTTCAAAACTTACACTGCTTTTGGTATTCCCTCTAAAATCATAAAATTCAAAATTTCAGTTTCCCTCTCTTTTTCAAAATTCAAATTTTGCATTTTTCGACAATCTTGGTAGGGTTCAATTTTGAGATTGCAACTTTAATTTGGCCTATCTATAGATCGTAAAATCACTCAATTTTTTCAGGTTAGCTGTAAAATCATCATAACTTTCATCCCTGCAAATTTTGAAAAAAGTTGCGAGGACCGTGTGCACCCCGAGCGCCACGGTCCCGGACATTTTTTCCGAAATTTCGGGAGATTGTCCTGATTGTATTTAACAGCTTAAATCTGGAAGATTGGCTGGTTTTACTGAAATTTGCTACCTCTAAAATTCAAAATCTTCTCTCTTTCTTTAGTGCATGAGTTTTACAACAATAAGCCCTACTTACACTATTCCCGTTAGACGAAGCCTTAGAATTAAGTCCTTCCAAGGTTTAATTACTGAGGAGATGGAACTTAATTTGGATGGTCTTTTTAACGAGGACATGGGTAATTCCTCTAATCCTCTTAATGATGAAGAAGCTCTCCATGAGGTTTCTGTAGAACAACTTTCAAAATTGGATAACCAATTTGACGATTTTCGACAGTGGATGTCTCAAGAATACCCTGATAGTCAAGCTCTTCCTTTAATTGAGGGTCTAAAACGTATGCTTCAAAGTGATAAGAATGGAATTGATATTTTGCGTGGTATTGCACACATTGTGGATTCAAATGTGATGCCTATGAAAAGTTGTGCCGAAACCTTAGGTTATACACAACCTCCTACTCAAGACAATCATTCTATTCCTTTGACGACTTCTATTGCTAGTATACCTACTTTTACATCAAACATAATGACTAATTCAACATAAGACATTCCTCCTATGATCACCAGTCATGGGGGCAATCCCTCTTCTTTAATCAACCCTCTTCCTTCATTCAATCCGACTTCTTCATTCATTCCTTCAATAAGTGTTCCTATTACATCTCCACAAATGAACATGACGCAAGGGGGCAATTCATTTAACCATTCCATTCCTCCTTGTAGTGTTCCTCCTGTCCAATCATCTCCTATGACTAACTATCATAGTGTCCCACCACCATACTCTCTACCTTCTTTCAATAACATAACACCTCCATCACAATCTAACATGTCTAATATGAACTATTCGACTGAAGCGACCATTAATAATCTTGCACAAACTATCTCTTCTTTACAGCAACAAATTGCCTCTATGAATCAATCTAAGTTTAGTGTGCCCACATTTGATGTTGCGAGTCCACTTTCTCTTGACATTGTTCGAGCTATTCCCCCTAAACATGTTGAAATTCCACATTTGGAGCTTTATAATGGTAAGGGTGATCCTCTAACACATGTTAAGACCTTTCAAACAATATGTACTGATTTTGCTTATGACCAAAGGTTGCTTACAAAACTGTTTACTAGAACATTAAGAGACAAAGCCCTACAATGGTATTGCTCGTTGCCTTCCTATTCTATTACTTCTTTCGAACAACTTGCAAATGCTTTCATTCAACAATTTCAAAACAATATAAGTCCTAAAGTTACTTTGATTGATTTAATGCATTGTAAACAAGGTGTTAAAGAAAAAGTGACTGATTTCATTGGTAGATATAAGCATTTGTATGCTCAAATTTCTTTTCCAGTGCCTGACAATGATATTCAAAGAATCTTTATTTCTAATTTACAAAAAGACATTAGAGAAAAACTCCAGTTTTCTGAGTTTACTTCTTTCCAACAGTTGTGCGCAACTCTTCACAATTATCAACTGACTGTGAGTCAAATGGAACAATCACATCCTATGGCTCCGAGTGATAAGGGTGATAGTAGTCAACAACCATTTGGGAAGTTTAAACCAAACAGAGAGTCCATTAAATTCAATGAAAACATCATCAACAACAATGTGAATGCAGCATCAGGTGTGTCTCCTATTTCTAAGTTTTTCAAGAGAGAAAGAAAGTTTACTCCTTTGAATGAATCATTGCATAGTATTATGAATAAGTTATTGGAACAAAATGTGCTTACTCTTCCTCCTATAAGGCAAATTGACCCTGCAAAGATTAATTCACCTTATTTTGATAACAAATCTTTTTGTCAATTTCATCGTCAACCTGGGCATGATACTGAAAAATGTTTTGCTTTAAAGGGTAAAATTCAAGATTTGATTGATAATAATACTATCTCTGTTTCTGGTGTGAATGATAAAGGCAACAAATCTGTAGCTCTTCCTAACCAAAATCTTCAGATTTTTACTGATCCATTGCCTTCTCATACCTCTAATGCGATTGATACTACTGATTCCTCTGTCTCACCTGATGATCTTGTGTCTATGACTCTGAATGTGATTAATTTTGTGGAGCAACAGAAAATCCCTAAAGAACCTTCCATCACATTTGATTCTAGTGAAACTATCAGGGCACCTGACGGTCCTTTATATATAGTTGCAAAAGTCAAAAATACACCTTGCCGTGGAGTGCTTATTGATCCTTCTTGTATGGTTAATGTCATTACTGAAGAATTTCTTTTTACTTTGCAATTGAATCAAGTGATCTATGACAAAACAAATGTGGTTGTGAAACTATTTGATGCATTTTCTTCTCCTGCAATTGGTTCTATTACATTACCTATTGAGGTCCATAACAAATCCCTTGATGTGGACTTTGCTATTATTCCATCATCCGAACAATTTCATGTGAAGCTAGGCTATTCTTGGCTATCTTCCATGAAAGCTATTGCTTCTCCTATTCATAAGTGTTTGAAATTTCCCCATAATGGTGAAGTTGTTACTGTCAATCATAGTCTCTTTAAACCAGCTGAAAGAACTTCTAGCGTTCCTATTGATTATTTTTGGCCTAAACAATTCCAATCTCTTCCTCCGCGAAGTGATCATCTTTTCAAATCTTATCAAAAGTGGAAAACAGACATGATCCTATCTCTAAGTGAACCTAGAACACCCAAACTTGACATTCCTATCATTCTTGAGAAGGAAGTTCTTCCTTTGAAAGATAAAACTAATGTCTTTCCTCAAGAAGATTTCCAACCCATCCCTATGGATGTGACTATGCCTATATCTAATAAACCTCCTAAGAGTAGACCTATACCTCCTCGTCATGATGGACTTGGTCTCCTTCCTAAACCAAATATTTCTCCCTTATATGGAGCAGTTCCTCCTCCGTCCTTTTATAAAGAGAAGAGACCTTCCTCTTCTCCTATTATCCAGCCTAAGAGACCACAACCTAAACACCCAAGTGATAAGGATGAGAACATTTCTCCTCCTCAATCTGCTCAACTTCCTACTAAGACCAGACGAAATCGTTCTGCACGTGAACGACGGTGAAAGTGTCGTCTTAGAGCTCAACCTTTGCAATCCCCAAAAACACCTTCAACAAGCATTATTCCATTTTCTCCTCAGCCGACGATTGAGCCGAAATCTCCTAAACATAAGATGCATGATGGTCTTGATCCTGTGCGAGTTAAAGATCCTATTTTTATAAATCTTGATGATGATATAGATGAAAATGTTATTCATGATGAAAATGCTACTTCTCCTGTTCATTCTGATAGTGAATATGAACTTGTTGATATTGATAACCATTTATCTAACGAATTTTCTAAAGCACTTATCCTAGCTCCTAGACAAGAACACCGCGGCTTGGGATATGAACATAGCCCTTGTTTGGATCTTGTGATAGCTCCATCTGCTGTGTTGGATGTTCCTCCTCTAGCGTGTTCCCTACCTTCCCGAAACATTGATCAGCAAGATCGGGGGGTAGATGACGTGCTAGACTAGTTTCATTAGCATAGCAGATTCTCTCCCCCTCTCTTTTGTTACTTCTTCTATGTGTTATTCTCATTCTTCTATTTGTTGTCCTTAGTGTTGTCTACTTGAGGACGATGCAAAGCATTGAGATCTCTTGATCTCTCTCATATTGACTCAAAAGACACATGTGTTCCCTTCTTCTAGGTGACCTTCCTTGATTGGGGAATGAAGAACAATTATGCATACATACATATGATATACATGAATTATCATACAGCATACTGACCCTGAGGAAAGCGAAGTCACCTTGTGCTTTGTGTTTTGTGTCTATTATCCTTGGGCTTATCTCACACTTGGGGGCTAAATCCTTGTGATAACGTGCTCCTTTCCTTTCTCATTCTTATATGTATCACTACCTTAAAGCAATCACCCCCGGTGAGGCGTGTGCGATCGTTTTAACGTAGGGGGGCATACATCCCGTTCATATCTTTTCAAGATACTTGAAAATTTCTTGGCAAATTTAACCTTGCCTTGAAAATTTTTGATATCTTTCTTGCATGACTCATAGTGAGGGAACCTTACTACTGACAGTCATGGTTCTCCCTCGTGATCTTCCCTTTTACTTTGTCAATCGAAGTCGTAAGATCCTTAGTCCACTGGGGGCTTGGTGTATCTTGCCTCCTTGACGTGGTGAAAGTTTTTCAATGTTGTTTCCTTGTACTTTACCAGAAGTATTGGCATACGCTTATACTCCCGCTAAAGTGGGGGCTAAATGTAGCATCCTAAAATTGCGACACTTGCAATTTTGACTGCATTTGGGTCTTCACGATGGCGACGCAACACTGAACCTGAATGGAGACCCCGAAACTGGCTCACGACATCAAAAACTGCATTTCTCAGCACCTTGGCCTAATCCTCCTTGCACCCCGCTGTCCCTGGAGGTGGGACCATGGCGCCCAGCGCCCTGGTCCCCCAAGACAATGGCGCCCAGCGCCCTGGTCCCTGGCCCTATTTTGGGCCCGGTCTCCTATGGGACTTCGCGTCTTTTTGTTTGCAATTTGGAAAATAACATTTCCTGGTCGGCCTAAGGTCGGGAAAATCAGTCTTTTAACCCTAATTGGCAAGTATATAAACTACTTTTCCTCTCTCATTTGAGGAGGAGGGAAAAAGGTGAAAACGATATTCAAACATTCAAGCATTCAAGCATTCAAGCATTCCTTCAAGCAATTGATCATTCTAAGTCTCCATTCAAGGCTAAGTGTTGCATTCAAGACAAGGATTCAACCATTGAAGAGGAGATCACTTACAACACATTACGTGCTACAACATACAACATACAACAAACAACAACATCTATACCTTCGCATATAAGGATACAAACATCCTTACAACAAGGTATTTCAACTTTTGGCCGACCTAGAGATATCAACTTGAAAAGATATGGACGAGATTTGCAACTTTTTTCCAAATTTTCAAGGATGAAAGATATTATGATTTTATTGCGGAATCCAAAGTTACAGCTAATTTGGAGATGTTTTGATCAGTGAAATTGTCGGACAAAGGTTGAATCAAGAGGGTTTCAAAAATTAGGGTTTTGACACTTAACCACTTAATTTTCAGAATTAAAGCACAAATATGAATTGATAATTTGTAATAGAAGGGCAGATCTGAAACAAGCATCAACAATTAAACATTTGACAAGTTTAATTACTTAAAAAGAAAATTTAGGGTTTTTATGCAATTAACCTCTAAAATTTTGCAAAAGATCAAACATGGAAATGTAATCAAGGAATCCAATTTTCAGATCTAACTATGAATAATCAAAAAGGATGTTCACCATTGCATAAGCCTCATTATATCACTTGTATTCATGCTTTAGATCTCTTTACATCTTGATTTGGAGCATTTACATTATCATTTACAAGCAATTAGGGTTTACTTTCTAGGTTGCTCTAGTTTGCTTACTTGCATTTTAGGATCTTGCACACACACAAGGTCTGCACACACATTACTTTTACAATACAACTTGTCTATTCGTGGAGGTGGAAATCACCAAAGCGGGGGTTTGACTAAGGCAAAACCCTATATAGCCGCCCAAAACACCTTTTCAGATATAAGTGCAGGTTTCGGGATTCGGACGACGCCGCAAGTTGCAGATCCGATGGAAGCAGACTAAGACTAAACAACACACCAAATTGCAGAGCAAAAGACCAGGACAGGGGCATGGGGTGCCCTAGTCCTACCAGGACAGGGGCGCTGGGCGCCCTGGTCCCTGGGACAGGGGTGCTGGGCGCCTTGGTCCTCCTGACAGACAGCAGTTTTCAGCATTTTTGACAGCTTTCCAGGTTGCAAAACAACAGTTTCCGGAGCAGTTTCAGGTGCAGAATCAGGACAGTGGCGCCCGCGCCCCCGTCCCAAACATTTTCACTCAGATTTTAACTCCGGGTACGCATTTGCATTCTTGTCTTGTCCTTGTGTTTACAGCTTTCCATTGTTTAAGTTCAATTCTGCAATCTTGTTATTAGTTCGTACTTGCACTTTGGGGTTAGGAATTGAACTTGCATCATTTTATCTTTCAATTACAACAAAGGAATAGAAATCCTAATAGGTATCCTGTGGCTCTCTCTTCCACAAAAAGAAGTAGCCAATTGTGTGATACCTCTAGGCTCTTTCGTATTCCACAAATGTGTGATTGAAAGTGAGATTAGGGCATGTTTGCTTAGTGTCACTTTTTCACCCACACATTTTGGTGAACCCGACGTGAATTCCAATCTTCTCTAATTCTGATTTATGTTTTCAAATTTGAGTGTTTATGCTATTTCAAATTCAAATTTGTATTTACAAGTTTTAATTTCTTGCAAAATTCAAAAATTTAGAGGAAATTTTTGCTAAAATTCAAAGTTGAACTTGTGGATAGCTTAATTGGGATCAATACTTTCAAATCTGATTTAGGAACTCATTTGAATCATAAATTTCATTTTATAAATCTACATTCTAAGTGCTTGCATTGGTTAGAATTAAACATTTCCTTCTATTTTGCATGTGTTATCATTTGAAAAAGGAAAATTGTTGTCATGATGCATTCATTTCATAGATGTGATAATGGGTTAGCTTCCCTTGTTTCAATTTCTCCTTCTCCTAAGGAATCTCCCCCCATCTATAACAACATTTTAGTGCCTAAAAGAGTTGCTTCCAATCCCTTTGAGACTCTCCCATGCTCTAAGGATGAAGACTTTAAGAGTGATCTTGACAATTCTCCTAAAATGTGCCCTTCCTATTTATCTATCCTAGAGGAAGAGAATGATATCATAAACACCTTTCTTAATGTTACTTCACCTTCCCTACATGATGCCTCTCTAAGTGAAAACGTATTGATGGACATTGACTTATTTTCTCCTAAAGTTGGTCCTTCCAATGGGGGCATGTTAGTGCAACAAGAGGTTATGAACACTTCTTTCAAAGATCTCCTTCCTAAGCATGAATCTTTGGAGAAATATGTTCATGTTCCTCCTAAAAAACACTCCCTTCATGAGGATCCTTTTGTGCAAGAAGATGACATGATCCCTACATTTCCTAGTGATGGCATTTCCTTTTCCAACAAAATTCCCACTAGAGATGATGAATTAATGATAAATGCTTACCCTTCTCCTAAAGTTTGTCTTACCCATAAGCATCCCTTAGAGAAAGAAGATGAAATAATAAGCAATTTCCTTAATTCTCTCTCCCCTATTGAACATATTTTGAGGAAAGAGGATGAGTTTAACACATCTATTGATGCTCTCCCTCCTAAGGATGCAGAATTAATAAACAATGTTATCTCCTCTCCCGAAATTGACAACACTTCAAACATTCCTTTCAACAACCTCACTATTTGGGATGAACAATTAGAAGAAGGTATAGATTATTCTCTACCCCTAGCCAAAGGGGATGAAATCAAGATTGGAAACTCCCTTGATAGTTTCTCTCCTTCCTTGAATCTCAATTATTCTCCCTCTAAAAATAAAGCATCTCCTTCTCCTCAACTTGGTTCTACTCATAAGGAAACCCTAGTTCAAAGCAAGATGGTTAACATCTCTTTCAAAGATTTCCCTCTCAAAAGTGAGACTTTAGAGAGTAATGTTGATCCTTCTCCTAGAGAGTTTATTCCCCATGTAGATCCTTTGATGATAGAGGATGATATGACCTTTCCTAGTATTACTTTTCCTACTAGAACATCAATGCCTACCCCTTGTCTCTCTCCTAAAATTGATTTAATCCATGATAAGATTTTAGTGCAAGAGAAGACTATTAATAATTATTCCAACACTTTTGTTCATTCCTCTAAACCATCCTCAATCAATTTGATACATGTGAATGAAACACCTAACAAACCTCTCTTCACTGTCCAAGGTGCTTGTCCTTCTCAAAATTCTCAACCTTTAAATAAGCCTATCTTAGTGGTTCAAGGTGGTTATGCTAATGATTCTTTTTGCACTCCTAAGAAACCTATTATTACTGTGCAAGGAGGTTATTCTACTAAGAGCCCTTATGAGTATGCTAAGCAACTGACTAGAGAGAGTTATCATGCGGTTGCCCATACTTATAATACCAGAAATAATAGGCAGCCTAATCTTCCTCCTGTTACTCCAGTGTCTCTTCCTCCTTCCCTTCCTCAAGCTCCTCGTATTTCACAAATTCTTGGTAAGGAATATGATCTCATAGAACAACTTAAAACTACTCCTGCTAAGATATCCCTTTGGGATTTGATGCAAACTTCTTCCACTCATCATGGAATGTTACAAGATGCCTTGAAAGATTTGAATGTTCCTCCACCTAATACATCTAGTAATATAGTGTCTTTGGTTAACTCTGTGATGAATTCTAAAGCTCAAATTGTGTTTACTCAAGATGAGTTGCCTACTAGCGAAATTCAACATCAATGTGATCCCTTGATGATTGTGGTTATCATAAATGACACTGCTATAAGACGAACACTGGTAGATAATGGCTCTGGCCTTAATGTGTGTAGCATTAATCTATTGCATAAGATGAATGTGGATACATCCCTTATCGAGCCTGACTCTCATCCCATTCGAGGCTTTGATAATGTGGCTAAGTCTTCATTAGGTATTATCACCTTACCCATCACAGTGGGACCTGTTACTTTGCCTACTCCTATCCATGTTATGTCGGGAAATCTAACATACAACTTGTTATTAGGGAGACCTTGGATTCACAGTATGCAAGTTGTCCCCTCTACATTGCATAGACAAGTTAAATTCATTTATAACAATAAGACATATACCTTGATAGGTGATACTAATCTTCAGGCTTGTTTGCAAACATCTACTTCCAAAGGGAGTTCTTCTAAACCTTCCTCTTCTAGTGATGACTCTTTAAACAAGATACCTATGGATGAATCATTACCCTCTGATAATCAAAATTCTTTGGATGAGCCTAAAGCTCCTGAAGAAGATCCTTCTCGACTTGAGTCTACACATGAAAAGGCTTTTGATCCTGAGAAGGTTCTCGCAGAAGACGATTGGGGATCTCTTGATTTTAATCCCACCTTTGTAGGTGAGTATAGGGTTCCTCCTAGAGAGCTTAAAGTTAAAGAGAAGGAAGAAACTAGAGATCAATCAATCTTACCTGAACCTATGAGCAATAATTTTGTGGCCGCTTCTCAAACTTCTTCTCCTCACACCTCTAATTCTGAAGAATTTGATTCTTTGTCTTATGAAAAACCACCTTTTCTTTCTGAAATGGCTAATCGTTATGGTCGTGGTTTTCACATTTTGGCTAAGAGTGGCTATAGTGGAAATGGTTGTGGCGCAAATGAACAAGGAATTAAAGTTCCTTTAGAACATAACATGCATGAATATTCATTTGGACTTGGATATAATCTTTCTAAGCCCACCAAAGCATCTAAAAGATCATCTCTCAATGTGAATGCTATATTTAGTAGTGATGATGATCTCACTTCAACTAAATCATCTTCTACTTCTATCAACTCTCATTCCCCTCATAAGGAAATCTTGGTGATGAACAAATCTCTTTATGACTCCCCTCAAATTTCTAAATCCACTTATGAATCTTTATCTCCTATTCATCATAAAGTCCTTTCCTCCAGGGATAAGGCTCTAATAAATTACACTCATCTCTCTTCTAAGATTTCTTGTAACTTTTCTTCTTCAATTCTTATCATTTTATACATGTTTTTGATCTCACTTCTAGTTGAGCATTTAGCATGTCATATTCAAATACCTCATTCAATCTATCATGTCTTTAAATAACATTAATGGCTATTATGTTGCTCATCATTATGTGACATTGGTAGCTCATTTACTGGGGACTCATTGTCATTCATGATGGTACAATTTCAAGTGCAATCATATTTTTGAAGCAACATAATAGCCTAATTTTTCTATGTTATCTCTTGTTCCTATGGGATAATAATGTGGAAATATTGATCATCTTTTCTTTAGAATCCTCTTCTCCTAGATATGGGAGAAGATGTGTATTCTCTTTCTTACCTTACCCACTTCTTGTGAGGAGCATTTTACATACACTAATGTCTTGCTTGCACGAACTCATGTCAGTATGTTGTACATTTTGCTTATGTCTAAATCTCTCCCCGGAAGACTGTGTAAGTTCTTCTCATTGACCTTATCCTTGGGAGGCAATGATCTTTCCTTATTTTTATCTAAGGATCCACCTTTTCCTATTTCGTGGATGGTGTGAACTTTATTACTTGATGTTATTCCTTGTATGCATTTGTTGTTTGTTCAAGGATTCTCTCTTACAAGAGGTGTAAGTCCTTGACTACAACCTCTTTTGCACTTGGTAAAATACATCCATAATGAATTCACTCTCCCGATTGGGTTAAAAAGAGAGTCATCCTTCATTAAGAATCACTTTCACCTCACAAAAGAAGGAAGTATTGCATTCTTATTCTCTTCTTTGTCTTATTCTAGAAGACGTTATATTTGTCTAACACAATTCCTCTCGGGGATAAGTGTCTTTTGTACAAAGATCTCTTCTCCTCTAAGGATCTCCTTTACACATACTACAAGATATCCCTTTTTCAACTATCTTATCCTTGCTTAAAGAGTGCAAAACTCTCTTGCTTGGATCTATGACATTGTTGCATTTTTGGGGGTATCTTCTTTTGTGATGAAGGGAGGTATCCTTGTTCTACTTTGCTTATGATATAAACATTACACTTTTTGAGCAATGGGTCATTCTCAGAACCAGAGCACAGACTCTTAGAGCGAGATGTCTCCATTTTTCTTTTATGCAAGGTGATTATTCTCGGAACCAGAGCAGAGACTCTTAGAGCGAGATGTCACGCTTTTGTACTATACATATACAAGTTGTATCATACTCGGGCATAGACTCCTATGAGATGCTTCTAACCTCACTTACACACACATGCACGAGGTTGAGTGGAACTAGCGGCATAAGGCTAGACTTTCTCACTCTCCTCCCTTACATATATCACCTAGACAGACTCTAGGGGCTAGTTTTCCATGTCCTTTTTCCCATGGATCACCTAGACAAGATCTAGGGGCGAGAAGTCCATGTTTTCTCTCTCACTATTCTTCTCATATGTGTGTATTCATGCTTTTTTCCTTTCTTTTCTTCTCTTTGCATTTTGTTTCCATTGACATCCTTCATCTTGTGTTAGAGAACTCTCAAATCCTCACACTCTTTGTTGTGTTGGAATTGAGATTTAGTCCTCTTTCTTACCAAATGATTCTCCATTAGTTTTTGATCTCATATCAAATCTTCTTGTGAGCATTTGTCATCAATATTCTTTAACAATTCGAAGTGGTAAACATGATACCTTGTTTCAACTCACTAAAATTAGCAAGCCGAAACAGGGGGGGGCATATAGCTACCCTCGAATTTTCATCACCTTCCTTAGTAAGCATTAGGTGATTTTGTGATCTAACATGTGGTTTTGTAGGTTGTGGTTCCTAACTGAGTACTGCAGATGCCGTTGGGGGCTTCGTCCGACAACTTATGGATATATCCTTTTTCAAATAATGTTTACTTTTCTGTACTTTAACTTGCATATGCACGTAGTGTTCATATGACCGCTAAAGTGGGGGCTAAATGTAGCGTCGTAAATTGTACGCACTTGCTAGGGTGGTACAATTTCACACCTAGTTTAGCACCCGCCTTGGCGCATCTTGCATTTTGCATTGCATTTCCCCTTTAGCACTTAATTAATTAAATTAATTAGGTCTAAGGTTCTATTTCATCATCTTCCACATCATAAAGTCGGGCCCTTTCATTAAAGTGTGCCCCTTCCATTTTATTCCTCCAATACATCATTTAATCAAAAACCCTAATTAGGTCCTATTTTGAACTTGGGGGCTTGATTTCGGGGGTCAAAACATCTCGAAATCACCTGTAACTTCGGGATTCTCTCTAAAATCATCATATCCGACGGCCCTGAAAATTTGGTGAAAAGTTGTCGGGACCATGGCGCCCGGAGTGCACATGGTCCCGGACATTTTTCCCGAAATTTTAGGAGCACGATCCAATCATAAAAATAAAGCTTAACCCCAAGAAATTGGCGGGAGATTCAATCTCTAGGTCGGCCAAAAGTTGAAATTAAGACCTAGGGTTTCATATATAAGAACTCTCTTTCTTCATTTGAAAGGATCCAAATTTTTGGTTTCAAGGGCCTTCTATGCAGTGAAAGAGCAGATCTTTGAAGACTTCAACAACATTCAACATCCATCCATCAAGCATTCATCAATTTCATTCATCCATTTAGGGCTTTGAAGACATTGAAGAGCAATAGGGGATCACCGACTGAAGATTGGCTTGTACCCCTCCCTTGGGGTTGGGTATGATTTCATGTTGTTTTCATGTCTTTGCATAAGCCTCATTATATCACTTGTATTCATGCTTTAGATCTCTTTACATCTTGATTTGGAGCATTTACATTATCATTTACAAGCAATTAGGGTTTACTTTCTAGGTTGCTCTAGTTTGCTTACTTGCATTTTAGGATCTTGCACACACACAAGGTCTGCACACACATTACTTTTACAATACAACTTGGCTATTCGTGGAGGTGGAAATCACCAAAGCGGGGGTTTGACTAAGGCAAAACCCTATATAGCTGCCCAAAACACCTTTTCAGATATAAGTGCAGGTTTCGGGATTCGGACGACGCCGCAAGTTGCAGATCCAACGGAAGCAGACTAAGACTGAACAACACACCAAATTGCAGAGCAAAAGACCAGGACAGGGGCGTGGGGCACCCTGGTCCCTGGGACAGGGGCGCTGGGCGCCTTGGTCCTCCTGACAGACAGTAGTTTTCAGCATTTTTGACAGCTTTCCAGGATGCAAAACAGCAGTTTCCGGAGCAGTTTCAGGTGCAGAATCAGGACAGTGGCGCCCGCGCCCCTGTCCCAAACATTTTCACTCAGATTTTAACTCCGGGTACGCATTTGCATTCTTGTCTTGTCCTTGTGTTTACAGCTTTCCATTGTTTAAGTTCAATTCTGCAATCTTGTTATTAGTTCGTACTTGCACTTTGGGGTTAGGAATTGAACTTGCATCATTTTATCTTTCAATTACAACAAAGGAATAGAAATCCTAATAGGTAGCCCGTGGCTCTCTCTTCCACAAAAAGAAGTAGCCAATTGTGTGATACCTCTAGGCTCTTTCGTATTCCACAAATGTGTGATTGAAAGTGAGATTAGGGCATGTTTGCTTAGTGTCACTTTTTCACCCACACAATTGTGAAGTTTTAAAAGGGTATGCACAGGATCATGGTGGGCCAAACTAGGCCCTTAAGTGGCAATGAAATTGCAAAAATTGCAGATTTAGGCAACTTGATGTAAAAATTTGAATTTAAGTTATGAACATTATTTTAAAAATATGTAAGAACAAAATTTGTAGAAAATTAAATTTAGTTTCTAAGCTACTAGTTGTTTTCTAAAAAAATTAAAAAATCTATATAACGAAATTTTGAAATTTCAATGTAGAAGTACCAAAATTTCAGAAAAAAGATAAGTAGGTGTATGCTTGACCACCCTAACCACAATCAAATCATATTATTTTGTTATAAGATTTTAAATATAACTAGAAGACTCATGTTCAAATGTGAAACATATTTTTTTGTAAATTTTTTTGAAGTAAATAATTAATTATGAATTTTTTACTACAATTTTTTAAAAATATTAAAACTCGTATGTCTAACCACCTTAACTTGGTCAAAACTTTATGAAATTCATTTTTTTTAATCTTATAGTATGAGAAGTATAGAATGTGACACATATTTTGGATTAAAAAAATGTGATACTGTTTGAAAGTTATAGATGTTTTTCAATCAGCCTATCAATCAGAACTTTAGTCAAAATTCAATTAGAAAATGAATAATAATTATTTGTTAAAGTCAAAATAAGGAAAAAAGCATATTGTTGGAAAGCTAAGAATGTCCTTAAAAAACTTTTTTTGTTTCATCAATTTCGGATAAAAAGAAGTCGTCAACCACCAAGGCAAAGTCTGGAAAAACAAGGAAAACTCAAAAACACTTTTTTTGTGTTGACTTTCTAGGCTTGGCATGTCCTAGCCAAATCCCAAAACAATCCTGAGCGAAAAATGGAGGGAAAAAATTATGTCAAAAAAAATGGATATTCGTTATTAATGGATATCCGTTTCTTAACATCAGTATTGTGATGTCATGTTTACAAATCGGATATCCGTTGAAAACAAATGTCCATTTTGGAAACCAAATCAAATATTCGTTATGAAAAAATTAAAAAAACACATTTTAGTAAAATGGGCATAACTTTTACATTTCAAAACAAAATTTTGATTTTTTAAGGTGTTGGAAAGGTGATTTAGAGCTCTATGCTATGGAATAGGTAGTGTTTCTATATTTTGTATTAAAAAATAATTTAAATTAATTTAAATTCATCCTTTATTTTTGAAACATCAAATGCTCACAGCTTTTTCATACAAATTCCCTCTTTCATGATATTTTTGTCACAATCATCTCAAAATACATGAAACACTAAATAAGTAATTAATAATAGGGAATTTAGGACTTTTACTGAGTTTAATAAAGTTTGGTAAACTATGTTATCTCTCTTTATTCATTTCTCTACCTCTCTCTCCTAAGATCTAAACCTATCATTCCACCTCTCTCTCTCTCTCTCTCTCTCTCTCTCTCTCTCTCTCTCTCTCTCTCTCTCTCTCTCTCTCTCTCTCTCGTCCATATTTATACATCTCTCTCTAGACCTATCTCTCTAACTCTCATTGAATCCCTCATTCCTTCTGTCTCTCAAGCTCTACACTCATATTTGTACCTCTTGATCACTATAGTGTCCTCTCCAAGACTTGCCTTTTGATGTCTTGATTGATGCTTATGAATGTATCTATGTGATTAGATGCTACGACTAATGATAGACATTTTATATTGACATATATTATATGATGACTCTTATGGATGATTGATATTGTAGACACCTAAAACTTGCACAACCAATTATTCATTTAATCATCATTTATTCACCTATTAATTAGACTAAGGTTTAATTAATATCCCTATTCTTCTGATCGGCCTATTAATCAAATTAAAGATTTGATTAAAATTATTTTCCTCTAGCCTAACCTATAGTTTGATTAAGTACCCTTTAGCCATTTAATTGAATAAATATTATTTATTTAATTAAAACCCCCCTTTTCCCTTTTAATTGAATTTACATTTGATTAAAATCCCTTTGCATTTAAATACATCATTATTTATTTGTGAATAGTCCCCCCACTTGCAAAATCCTACAAATGCAAGTTGCACCCGTTTTGGCTAAAATAAATCTTTTATTTTATCTAAAAATGCCTATTTCCCTCCACTTGCATTCTCCTACATGATCCATTAGCATGCTAATATTCTTCTAGAACCCCTCTAACCCCTCATTAACTATCCTAATTCCTCTAATCATGTCACATCCCTAAATTTGGGGGAGTCACTTCTCCAAATTTGGGGAAAGTCTTCGAAATGTGTTGAAGACTTTACCTTCTTCAACAAGTTAACCTCCAAAGTCTTCAAAGAGCATTTAATGCCTCTTACAAGACATCATCCTAGCCCATGATGGTTGTCCCTTTGGCCATCCCTCAACTTTGCACAAGAGTTTACCTCTTGGACAATAGCATGCTCCCCTGGATAATAGCATTATCCAATGATGGCATCCCTTGAGGTTATCCCTAATACTTAGCATCTAATGCTTGCTTAGCATCCTCTCAAGCCATCTCAAGGTGACATTTGTCAACTTGGGATTGGATTGAATTCCCCTCATGGATTGATAACTTTCAATCCTAGCCCTTGTTAAGATTGCTCAATCTTGGCCATCCATTTCTTTATTTTCTCTATAAATAGAGCCCCTTTCTTCAATCTTGATATCCATCATCTTTTGCATCTATATTGTAGTTATTTTGTTGTGCAGGTTATCAAGGAGCTCTAATTGTTCACCCTCAAACATCTAGGCCATCCTAATTGCATCATAGTTTAGATTATATCATGTTTAGATTATCATTTAGCTTAATTTCATATCAATTCCATAGCATTCTCATATTTCATCTTCATCTTAGCTTAATTACATCACTTAATCTTTCAATTTGGAAATACACCTCCATCTTGCATATCATCTATCATAGTTCTTCATCCATATCATATCAATATTTTTTCATGTAATCACGAGGATCTTAGTTGCATCCATTTTGATCCTAGATCATTCTTCATCTCTCGTTCTTTAGGTTGACATCTAAAAGATCAAGTGCTCTTCCAACCTGAGAGCCACCTTGAATCTTGAAGATCCTTGGAGATAGAGGACCATGAGACAGTTTTGAGCAATTTGATTTGATGGACATGTTTTCTTCATTTAGATTTATTGATATAATGTTTCATGGGTGAATTTAATGTTTGCTTGTTGTCTTGCATGCCTCCAACAAATCAGGTGCACTTTTTTGGCACCCACTGTAGGGCTAAACCCCTAATTTGATCAAAATTTTAACAATTTTGCATAGGTCTAGCCAAAAAAAATTCCAGAATCTTTTAGCACATACGTGGTACACTGCAGCATATTTGGTCTCTGGTATAGCGCATTTGATCTTTTTTATAGCGCATACGATCACTATTATAGTGCATTTGCAGTACAACAAGCAAACATCAAATGCACTGATGAAACAAATCAGGTGCACAGATATGTCTTGGGTTATTATGATGATGGTGTTGCAAGGTGTGCGCCCTTGGTCTCCTTATGCTATGCAGTGCAATGCTCGGGTTTGTGACATGGCTTAACCGCCTCCTGTGGATTCTATAAGTCTAGTGTTTGTATCAGGCATTAATAGGTTGATCTTTTGATGCAACAAAAATCATACTTGTAACAAGTGGTATCAGAGTTTGGTCACAAGTTCAAACCCCTCGCTTGCGTTGGGGGGGATTGTTGCAAGGTGTACGCCCTTGGTCTCCTTGTGTTGTGCAATGCATCGCTTGGGTTTGTGACGTGGCTTAACTGCCTCCTATGGGTTCTATAAGTCTAGTGGTTGTATTGGGCATTAACAGGTCGATATTTTGGTGCAACGACAACCACACTTGTAACAAATGGATCGTATTGCTTATGGTATTTCGATGATATCTTGGATATGCTAACCGTATTTCATGATTATGATGATTGAATTGATGCTATAATGATTGTGATTGTCTTCTAGTTTATTCGTGATAAGGATGATGTCACATCACTCATTACAAGCATGATAGGACATTGTGATTCTCTATCACTCGTTTGATCACTTATGATATGTATATGTTATCACATATGGTGTCTCGTGGTTATTGGTGGATGCAAGATTGTAGGTACTAGACATTGACTCCACCTGGTCTCACAGGTCTAAGCGTGTCTTTATCCAAATGGCAAGTTGCTGGAGATGACATAGTTTCCCTCTTACACTCTAGGTCCTAGTTGATATCCTAGTCAGTCATCAATTTTAGTTGAGTTGCCTTGTCACATATTATTTCGCAATATGTGTTTGACCCTGGTGTTGGGTGTTTTGTGTAATGTGAGTATTGGATTATTTATTTAATTGATAATCGATTAACATAGTTGTTGATATTAGAATTGATTTATTTTATAGATTGGATTATTTTAATTATTGATTCGCTTGATTAATGATTATTAAGCTTGATTTATCTGATTTATTATTTAATCGACTATTTATTATTTATTTATTTAATTATTTTATATGGTTTGTGTTTTTATATTTATTTGTGAATTTTATTTATGTTGGCTTTTATTTATTTAATTATTTAATTTATTCATGGGGTTTGATTTACTATTAAGCTATTAATGTTTATAGTATTATTTCCCTTGTTACTATATGTATTATCGGATATATTATATAGTTTACCTACCCTTTATTTCTATTGGTTGATCTTGAAGGGGTAAGTAAATAATATTCTTTTATATTATCTACCTTGATTTTATGCATGATAGGTACATTATATAGTTTGTAGGAATATTTTGGTTGTTCGATATTCTTTCTATAGTTTGGATTTCAAATTTATTTATTGAGTTTTCTAAGAGTGTTGTCGGGTTAGCTTTTGGACTGGTTTTCTATGATTTTGGAGATTTTGTTTGGATTTTGAATTGGAGAAAGCTTTTAGATTTGGATTTTGGATTTTTCTCTTCTACAAATCTCATTGCCATAACTTATATTCATCCAGGTTAGAGGATTTTGCTCCTTTGTAATTTGATTTCTGGAAGAAAATTTGCTTTCTGTGTTCTTACAAAAGATTATTTTCTTGTGATTGTTGGAAGATTAATTTCAAGGGGGAAATGTATAGTGTTTTAAAGATTATAACTATAGCTTGGGGATTGATAAAAGTATTTGTTGGAAACATCAAGGAGGGGAAACTGAGAGGGGGGGGGGGGTGAATCAGTTTTCACTAGATTAAATCAATTAAGCACAATCTCAGATCTAATCAATTGCAGCAAAAAGAAAGATAACAACAATAAGAACAACACACATAACACCAATTTTTTTGACGTGGAAAACCTGGTTAAGGGAAAATCCACGATGGGAACCCACCCACAATGAGATGATACTCTGTAGTAGTATATGTAAATATTACAATGGAGAATGCGCATGCATTCAGGCATATTGCTTAGAGCTCACTGCTTAAATTACAATGACCCAGAAGGCTCCAACACTTAGGGAAGGTTCACTACTTTACAAAAAGATTTAGATTAAAATCCAAAAATAATGAACTGCAAAAATAGCATCTGTTAAAGCCTGATGACAACATCTGCTAAAGCCTGATGACAGTTCTAGTTAAGCCCAAATGTCTGCCCTTCACCAATCTCTACTCAACACACCATACCAAAAGATTAATTCACTTGATTTCACATACACCACTCTCTGATAATGCAGACTCAACAACAACCACACTGAACCACCAATTACATGAATATTACATCCATTTATACAAATCATCAACCTTGACTACAAGGTCGGCCAAACCCTTAACACCTAATTACAAAATTACATCACACGATACATAAATCAATCACCAGACCAATACAATATCATAGACATCATACCATGGACCTAAATCGACTCCTCAAACACACACCACCACCAGAAATCTTGCCAAGATCAACCACAACACGTTACACCACCAAAATACCACATAACATGAAGAATATCACTAGACCAAGAAGATCATCAAGAAATCACACAATAATCATTGTAGACCACCAAAACAAATAGGACATGATTAGGAAACATCAACAAGCACGTTAGAACCATCCACAATAGATGCACCAACACCACTTATTCAAATCTTCATCGATCAACACACTAACACTCAAGAACACTTAACAACAACAACTCGGATAAGAAAGATAGCTTTCGAAGCACCTGTAGTGTCATAAAATTGTGACCCCTACAATTTTAACCACATTTTAGGTCCTCACCTCGGTGACGACATCTTCTTCCCTAACCAAGACCTATTTCTGCATTCTCACCCCTTCACCCTTCCTCCTTCAAGACTTGTGGCTGCTCTAGACCATGTCCGAGCCCCAAAATAGGGCAGGACAAGGGCGTGGCACCCCTGTCCCCACCCATTAGGGTGGCCCTAAGTTAGGTCTGCCCAGTCTCCAATGTATAATTTTCCTTCAGGGTTTGTAATTCCTTTTTGTCGGCCTTCGGTGGTTGAAAATTAATCCTTGAGGCATGTATAGAAGGGGATTCAATTCCCTCATTTGGGGGAGGAGGATAGGCATAAGGATAAGATACAGGATTTCAAGGTCATCATCAAGAATTCAAGCATTCAAGTCTTCTTGATTCATCCATTGGAGCAACATTACAACATTAATTTGCAAGCATGTGTGCGTGTTAGGGTTTTGTCATGTTACATGCCATTTCATATGACACTTGTGATTACATTAAAAAAGAAAAGCAACCATTATCAACAAGTTGCAGATCTACAAGGTATACATTTCCATTGTTTACATTCAAACATTTGCAATTACTTTCTTTCAAGGTTGATTCCTTAACCGAGGTTTGACTAAGGCAAACCTTTATCCACAACCCCCTTTTCCTCTCTTTTATGTGTGTAGGTTACAGGTGCACAACTGTAATTGAAAGTTTGGGTTTCATTTGCAGAGACGAAAGAACCCTTTTCATTTTGCGGCTTTTGTGGAGGACCATGTACATTCCTACCACAATTTCGATGACTTTTCTCCAAATTTGTAGGGAAGATCCGTATCAGTCTAATTAGCTCAGATCCGAAGTTAGAGCGCGATCCTGAATTGGTAGCTCCTCATTTCACTCATTTTGTCTCTCTTTTCCGCATAGTCAACTTTCTCATTTACAAAAGAGGGTAAATCACACTTCAACCCTTGCAATCCACTTGGAATTCAAATCCTTATTTCCCTCGCATTTGGATCTAGTGGATTCAAGCCCCTCTTTTGAATGTAGAGTTCCTCTAAGTGAAAATCATCGTAGTGACTTCCTTTCTCTCTCCTAGGTGGGGAGTCACTAGGATCCAATTTTCCACTTTATATTCTGGTGAACTCGACATCTTACACATTAATTCTGATTTCTCATTATTAGATCTGATTAATTGCAATTTGAATTTCAAATTTTCAATTTCAAGTTTGATCTATTTGCAAATTTTAGAGGTTAACTGTATAAAAACCTTAATTTTTCATTTTGAGAAACTTAAGCTTATGAGGTGTAAAATTTTAATTGCTTGTTTCAGATCTGATTTCTATTTCAAAATTGCAATTCAAATCTGTCTCTTTACTCTGAAAATTCAGTGGTGAAATCATAACACCCTAATTTTTAAGATTCTTCTATTTTCGACCTTTGACTGCAAGTTTGATTGTAGACATCTCCAAATCGGCTATTTTTTTGGATTCCGCATTAAAATCATAATTTCTATCATCCTTGAAAATTTTGAAAAAAGTTCGTTGGACCATGTGCACTTTCGCCACGGTCCTCGACTTTTTCCCCAAAATTTTGGGAGACGGAATTGACTATATTTTTCTGCTCAGATCCAAAAAATCAGCATACTTTATCAATTTTAACACTCTCTAAGGTCAAACACAAATTCAAAATTCATCAAATTCAAATCTTAAAATTAATTTTCATAGAAAGGTCCTAATTTTAGATCTTCTTTTCCAACAAATTCAGATTTCACTTAAGAGACTTTTAATGGCAATTAATCAATTGGATTTACTTGCTCTTTCACATGTGATTACATTGTTTTTTGCATATATTTACTACAATCATGATTCAAATAAGAGTTTATTTCATTTCATGTTGCTTCTCTTTATTGATAGCACATATTGTGTTGTTAGGATTTCCAAATTATTTCCTTTTCAATTAAATCTCAAAGCTTTCATGTATCATTTATGTTGCATTATGGTGATGTTGTTAACAAAATGCATTTACTATGTTAATCACCTTAAATATTTTGTAGATCCTAACAATACAAACCTTAACCCTTGTACCTCTCCTAGGGTATCTCGTGTGAATGAGATGAGACTTAATGCTATAACCAATGACCTCTCTAAAAAATAGCAAGCATTGGAAAGTAATATGGATACATCTTCTTCTCATACACATATCCTTGAGAAAGGGGGGGAAAATCAAAACATCAACATTCTTACATCTTTAGATCCTCCTTATTCTCCTAAGACCTATCTTCAACATCAAAGTATATGTAGGGAGGATGATGTCATGCATTTTATTCACGACCTTTCCCCTCGCATAGAGATAACTAAAACTGAGCTTTTAGATGATGAATATGTTCTTCCCCAATTTTCCAAAAAGGATAAGCTTGACAAAGGCAAAGAGATTGTCATTTCACATGATACTCCTCCTTCATCTACAAATCCTTTTCTACCTCCTTACATATCAGATTTCAAAGAAATTTATGATCTTGTTCCTCCATTTAGTCAATTGCAACATTCTTATAGTTGTGGCTTTCATATAATTACATAACAAGGTTTTAAAGGACAAGGAATTGGGAAATTTGAGCATGGAATTTGTGTACCTGTAAATCCTCCTACACAAACTACTACAAGAGGCGTAGGAAGTAGTACCCCTCTTTCTATGGATGAATTCCTTTGACTTCAAAACTTTAAAGATTACCTTCAAAAACAACAAATCAAGAGAGCCCACAAGAATGCTTCTTCCTCAAAGTGTCCTTTTTGTTCATTTCATCAAACCCATGACCATAATGCTGATGATTGCTCTGATTTTCAAAAATCTATTTAAGATGGCATAAATAGTGGCAAAATTAGAATTATGGATAATGAAACTTCTTCTTCTAAAAATCCCTCTCCTTTATGTCAAGACGATATTTATCATCTTGACAGATTAGCTGCAAGAATCTATTGGAGATTGAAATATTACAGGCACATTTCCTTTCCTCCTCAAAATAAAAACAAAAATCTTAAGCAAGTGAAAGGTATTGAATATTTCATTTTCATGATTCATATTCACATTCTCTTGGAAAATGTTATGCATTTAAGAAATTTGTTCAAATGCAATATGATCTTGCACAAATTTGTCTCACAACAGATCTAGTTGTATTTCTTGGTAAAAACATAGTGCCTTTGCACTTCTTTTCCCTTCATGTTGCTCTTCAGCCTATGGAATAATTAACCCATTTAACGGGGGCTCTTTATCATTAGTGGTGGCATTGTTTAACTTTAACATGCTTTGGGGCAACTACATGAAGTCCATTTTTTCTTCTTCTTTCTATACATTTATCTCTATCTTTGTGCATTATTCATTATTAGATCTCTTTTCTTGCATAGGGTTATTCTTATGTGAGCATATAATTGTTCTTTGGTTTTCTTCTTTGCTTGGAGCAGGCCATATTTAATGAGTACTGTAATTTTTCTCTTTCCTTCATTCTCTTGGAAATCTTACCTCTTCTATGGTTTCGATTATTTGCAAGTATGATATGCCCCTTAGCAGGGAATGATCTCTTGAGAAGTATGTATCCCTTCATTGAAAGGATTTGTTCCACTAGGACGACATATCACTTGAAACTAATCACCATCAGAAAATGTGCAATGTTTCTCCTTGTTCTCCTCACTTGGGGGGCAAGGATTTTCACTCCTTTCCCTTTCTTTATTTCTCATTTATCATTATTTCCTTTAGGGGCTGCATTTTTCATATGTGATTATCATTTCTTACAATGGTATGCTTTTATGATTAATCCCCCTTGGGGAATATATGATGCTTTCTCTCTCTTACTTTTGAAGATTACCACTTATTGAGACATGTATTTTACATTTATTGATGTCTTTTCTTACATGTGTTCATGTAAGCTCATTGTACATTTTCTTATGTCTAATCTCTCTCTAGTAGATTGTGTAATCTCTTCTCATTGTCCCTTAGCTTGGGGGGGCAATGATCCTTCTCTCTCTCTTTCTCTAGGACTCCACTTTGCTCTATTAAGTGGATAATGTGAGTTATATTACTTGATGTCATTCCTTGTGCACGGTTGTTGTTTATTGGCTCAAGGATTCTCTCTTATACAAGAACTGTTATTCCTTGACTATGACCTCTTTTACACTTGGTAATGTACATCTATGATAAATTCACCCATCCCTTTTGGGGCTAAAAGTGAGTCATCCCTCATCAAGAATCCCTTTCACCTAGGAATAGGAGGAAGGATTGCATTCTTGTTCTCTCCTTTGATTTGTTCTAGAAGATGTTATATTTGTCTAAAACAACTCCTCTTGGGGTAGATGTCTTTTGAACAAAGATCTCTTCTCCTCCAAGGATCACCTTTACACTTACAACAAGATATCTCTTTTCAACTATCTTATCCTTGCTTGAAGAGTATTCCCTCTCTTGCTTGGATTTATGACATTGTTGCATAACATATATCTTCTTTGTGATGAAGGTAGGTATCCTTGTTCTTATTTCCTTAAGATATCAACATTACCCTATGTTGACATCTTAAGGGGGGGGCACCCACACTGCTCCTTTGTACTATACTTCTCTCATGCATTGTACAGTGAGACATTCTTGGAACTAGAGGGTGGCCTCTTAGAGCAAGGTTTCATCACTTTTCTTGTACAGTGGGACATTCTTGGAACTAGAGGGAAGCCTCTTAGAGCAAGATGTTGTCACTTTTCTCTTGTACAATGGGTCATTCTTGGATCTAGAGCACAAACTCTTAGAGCAAGATGTCTTCACTTCTTCTTTTCTTGTAAAATGGGCCATTCTCGAAACCAAAGCATAGACTCTTAGAGCCAGATGACGCCACTTTTCTCTTATGCAGGGTGATTATTCTCGGAACCAGAGCATAAACTCTTAGAGCAGGATGTCACACATTTCTTGACCCTTGTACTATACATTCTATACATATTGTAGTGTACTCAAGCATAGACTCCTATGAGGTGCTTTGAACCTCACTTGCACACACCCGCATGAGGCTGAGTGGAACTAACGGTGATCTCATTCTCTCTCTTTACATGGATCACCTAGAAAGGCTCGAGGGGCAAGATTTTCCATGTCCTTCTCTCCATGGATCACCTAGTTTTAGGGGTGAGACGTCCATGGTTTCTCTCTTTTTCACCTTTCTTCTCATGGATCACCAAAGTGTGTATTCATGTTCTCCCTCTTCTTCCTCTCACGAACTCATAGTTTATTGATGGTTCATGGATGATGTCACCTTTGCTCTTTTATGTGATTGTTTGTGTTTATGTGATGGCATTGGTCTTTGTGTCCTGATTAGTTGTTGAGACATCTGAGTATCAAGGTCTCTTCGGCTAGTTGGTTTGTCATCTCGTGTCTTGTTCTTGTCGTGTGTCTTTTGCACTTTGTCTTTGTTTTGTGTGTCTTGTTCCTATTTTGTGTTCTCTTGCGTATGTTGGCGTGAGTTGAGACCCTAAGATTGGGGGCTTTTTTCTCCTCAATATTAGTGACGTCTTATACTCCCTGTGGTATTGCTCCACTTCCCTCATCTTCATCTTTCCTTTTATTCTACTTTACCGATAGTATTGGCGTAGGCCATACTCTCGTTTAAGTGGGGGCTAAATATAGTGTCATCAAATTGTGACCTCTGCAATTTTAACCACATTTTAGGTCCTCACCTTGGTGAAGACATCTTCTTCCCTAAACAAGACCTTTTTTTTGCATTCTCACCCCTTCACCCTTCCTCCTTCAAGACCTGTGGCTGCTTTAGACCCTGTCTGGGTCCCAAAATAGGGCAGGATAGGGGCGTGGTGCCCCTGTTCCCACCCCTTAGGGTGGTCCTAAGTTAGGTCTTCCCGGTCTCCTATGCATAATTTGCCTTCGGGGTTTGTAATTCCTCTTTATTGGCCTTCAGTGGTTGAAAATTAATCCTTGAGGCATGTATAAAAGGGGATTAAATTCCCTCATTTGGGGGAGGAGGATAGGCATAAGGATAAGATATGGGATTTCAAGGTCGTCATCAAGCATTCAAGCATTCAAGTCTTCTTCATTCATCCATTGGAGCAACATTACAACATTCACTTGCAAGCATGTGTGTGTGTTAGGGTTTTGTCACGTTACATGCCATTTCGTATGACACTTGTGATTACATTAAAAAAGAAAAGCAACCATTGTCAACAAGTTGTAGATCTACAAGGTATACGTTTCCATTGTTTACATTCGAGCATTTGCAATTACTTTCTTTCAAGGTTAATTCCTCAACCAGGGTTTGACTGAGGTAAACCCCTATCCACAACCCCCTTTTCCTCTCTTTTTTGTGTGTAGGTTGCAGGTGCGCAACTATAATTACAGGTTTGGGTTTCATTTGCAGAGATGAAAGAACCCTTTTCATTTCGCGGATTTTTTGGAGGATCATGTACATTCTCACCACGGTCCCGACGACTTTTCTCTAAATTTGCAGGGCAGATCTGTATCAGTCTAATTAGCTCAGATCTGAAGTTACAACGTGATCCCGAACTAGTAGCTCCTCATTTCACTCATTTCCTCTCTCTTTTCCGCATAGTCAACAAGTCAACTTTCTCATTTACAAAAGAGGGTAAATCACACTTCAACCCTTGCAATCCACTTGGAATTCACGTCCTTGTTTCCCTCGGATTTGGTTCTAGTGGATTCAAGCCCCTCTTTTGAATGTAGAGTTTCTCCAAGTGGAAATCATCCTCGTGAATTCCTTTCTCTCTCCTAGGTGGGGAGTCACTAGGATCCAATTTTCCACTTTACAACACCAAATCACGAACCATTTGAAATGAAGATACACACAAGCATCCCAAACTCTCTCACAAATCCACAACACAAGATATGATCATACTAGAGCACAACAGATCAAACACCGGAACACTGCAACACTGAACATAGAAAACCAGTCTCCATACCAGAATCCACAAATCGACCAAATCATCACATAGCATCATGGAATCAATAAAGAATGAGATATATCTAGTTGATTCAACATCCTAAACATGTAAACCAATCAGATCAACTCACTGTAATCACCGGATCGCTAAAATATTTCTCTACAACACCAAAATACAGGAATATGTTAACATCAATGACAATAACATATCCTAGCAGTAGCAATATCCAACATCAATATGACGTTCATGACAAAGATCTTAAAATAATAGAAAAATATACAAGTAATTTAGATAAAAGTATTTTTCTTTTAAAAGCTATAAATTCAAATATTTTAAAGTAGTCCTTGTAGATGTGAATGATTATTTGATGATGATTTTAATGCACAACTGAATATCTTTAAACACCAAGAGATAATGAATTGTTACACAAATGGGTTCTAAATTAGTTGATTGTTTTAACAAATGGTGGGAATCAACAATTATAATTTGAAAAGATTGATTCAAACATATGATCAATATTGTGCATTGCAAAATTGAACCATGACAAGAAATATGAAACTTTGAAATCAATAAATGTTTAGTCAAATAAAATTGATACAGTTCTGGAATTTGATGGCCACCCTGCCTTTCATATGGTTTTGTTATGACGGTTTGGTCATTGCAATGCCTTTCATTTGATATTTCATGAAAAATATTAATTGTCAAAGAGATGGAGAGGAAAATTAGATTAGAAAGGTGACAAAGTATTAAATATATTATTTTGTCTCACAAAGAGCTTAACAAATAATATAAATTTTAAAGTTTTTAATTGTGGTTGTCTATAATTTAGTTTGTTTTTATATGATAATTAAAATGAGATGTTGACCTCCATCAACAAAGTTCAATTGCAAACATAAATTTTACTGATAAATAAAAAGAGTTAGAACATAATTGTATGAAATGGGAAATTGTTGGTTGCGAATACTTATTTTATGGTTGTTTTTTCTAGCATAGCAAATAGAAACCATGTTTTGGAGGGGGGGGTATTTTTATAACCATGTGGGTTTGTTTTTGAAACCCTGGCATGTGGGTTTCAATTCGATTGAAGAATTACCTTCGAGGGTTCTTGTTTGGGTTTGTCTGCCTCACCTTCTGTTGGAGTTTTGGAGAGAAGATATTTTCCAATTGATTGCACCTTTGCTTGGAAAACCGACTGCAATTTCTCAACAAACCTTTGATAGAAAGGTGATTTCTTTTGCTCGTATTTGTGTTGAGATTGATTTGAATAATCCTTTGCCATATTCTATGGAAATTTGTCTAGGTTGTTCCTCCTGGGTCCAACAGTTGGATTATAAGTCTCTTCCTTTCCACTATCAGAGTTGCCATGAGTATGGTCATATTCAAAGACAATGTCCTAGGGCTAATGAAAATTCTACACCTAATACTTTTTCTCTAGGGCCATGTTTGAATTTGGATAAGGGGGATAAAGGAAAGTCCCCTGTTAAGGATGGTGCTCTAGATAAGGACAATTTTGTTCCTGTGAAGCTTTGGGCAAAGGGATGGGGGGTAGAAAAGACCCTTCAGAGATAGACAGATAGATGAGAGTTTCAATTGGTTTGAGGTTTTGGATACCTTAGATTTGGAAGAAGGGAACCCAGTTGATGGTGCTTTAGGGGTTTCTAATTTGGGTACTAATTCTAAGCAAGGGCAGGGGACTGGTCAAGTTATTCCTCCTATGTAGGGCCCACACAATCATTAGGAATCTTCACATGGTCAGGTTTTATGTGCTACAGGTGAGGATAGTGATTTTATGCAGGATGATATAGTTCTGGTAGTCTTGGAAAGGGAATTGGCAACATATAGTAAGGTTAAAGGGTCTTTTCAGATGTTGGGCTTGCAACAACACACCTTTAAGAAGGGTTCTTTTAAGAACTCTTCTTGATGTAGGAGCATCCCTGGTTCTTGGAAATCTTGCATCAACCAAAAACATTTTTCTTTCAATTTGTTTCTTATTTTGCAGTTTAAGTATTTCTTTCAACATTTCTTTATGTTTTCTCATCGGATGTTGCAGAGCTGGATTTGGTTCGTGGACTTGTTCATCAGTCTTATCCTTGGTTCGTGGGATGTTTGGATCTTGTTTCTGACAAGTTATCGCTTCCTAAATATGAGACTGTTTTTTCCCTATGTATCGGAGCCGCCTAGACCTATTTGCTATTGTTGATGCTTGTGGAGCCTTATCTTGTTATTTCCAATGTTCCTTAGTGTGTGATTGACCCCTCTTAGGTCCACACTTCATCCTTTGGATTTTTCATAGGGATCTGCTTGGCGGAGGCCGACCTTGTTGTTTTACACGTTTCATCTTGTTTATCGGTATTTGTTTCATCTTGGGCCAACGCAGATCATCCTTGATAATATAAATCAATGTAATTAAGCATGTAGATAAAGTTTTCAGAACAAAGAAGTTAGATTTGAGGATTAGGAGTTTTGAAGTTGGCTCGCTGTCTTGCTTGAGTCGAATGTTGTATAACATGCATGTTTTGTAGTAAGGCCCGTGAGCCAAATCTATGAGCCCAAATATTGCCAACAGTTTGTAATTAATTTCTATGATACATTAAAACTGATTCTTGCATTGCCTCCATCACATTGTATTGATTATGTTGTGTTTTATTTGCTACACGATCCAGAATATTCTCCTTGAGGACCCTCCTAACCGTTACTGCACCAAGTGGTATTAGAGCGAGATTTCATTTCGGAGATGAAGAGTCCTATAATATTTTTGTTGTGAGGTGGCAGAATTGAGGATTCAACCCGCAACTGTAGAGGACTTGTGTGAAGATGGCATGAATAAATGCTAGAGGTGGTGGAGCACGTGGAAATACAGACCTTGGAGTGATGGAAATGTTGAGAGGAATTGCAGCCTGATTGGAAGCTAATGAAACGACCCAGAGACGAGGTCGACATATTGAAGATGTGAGCGATGATGAAGGAGAAGTTGAGGCAGGAGAAGCAGTAGAAAATCAACCGATGATTGATTCAAAAGAAGAGAGGTTCTTGAGGCTTTTAAGTAGAGAAAACACCAAACCATATTTTACCCCACCAGATTATGATGGCAAGTTGGATTCAGATGAATTGATGGATTGGATCTCAGAGATGGAAAAGTATTTTGATTTTGAGAACATCGCAAAAGAATGGAAGGTGAAATATGCCTATACTAGGTTGAAAGATCATGCGTCTCTTTGGTGGGAACATTTGCAGGTAGACCGACAGAGAAGAGGTAAAGAAAAGATCAAATTGTGGGAGTGGATGGTTAGTAAATTGAAATCGAAGTTCTTGCCTGCCGACTATCAAGTGAATCTATTCTGGAAGTTGCGAAACCTAAAGCAAAAGGAAACTAGTGTAAAGGAGTATATTGAAGCATTCTACAAGTTGAATGTTAGATCTAGACACGTTGATGATGAGGTTGAACAAGTTACTCGATATTTGAATGGATTGTAGATGTCGATAGAAGATGAACTTAGTTTGATCAAGTTGTAGAGTGTTGAAGAAGCCTATCAATATGCCTTGAAGGCGAAAGAGAAGTTGAATAAAAGACATGAACAGAAGTAGCGAGGAAGAGGCGAAAGATTTCAGGGAGGAAGATCCTATATCGGAGGTTGAGGAACCTGTGCAGATTAGAATAAGGACAAAGAAGTTAGCCAAGATGGTAGTATGTACCAGAGAGATGATAGAATTTTTTACTGGAAGAAAGAAAATGAAGGTTACCAGAGTGAGGGTTATGGGAAGGAAGAAAAAAGACAAGAAAAGAGAGTGCTTAGAGGAACCTGCTTTAAATGCGAAGGAGAAGGACATCATGCCTTTGAATGCAAGAAGATAGAGAACAGTGGGAGAGAAGCCTTGGCAGAAGAGGAACCTACTGAATCAAGTAATAGATTAGAGGATGAAGAGTTTATGATGATGAGGAGAGAATTATATCATACCAGAGGAGAGCAAGAGCCCTTGCAGAGGAAGAATTTGTTCAAGACAAGATGCAAAGTAGTTGGTAAGTGTTGTAAAGTTATAATTGACAGTTTTAGTACTAGTAACCTTGTTTCAAAAGAAATAGGGACTAAGTTGAATTTGGAGAGGATGAAACACCCTAAGTCCTATCAAATAACATGGATTTAAGATGAGCATAAGGTATTAGTAAGTGAACAATGTTTGGTAAAATTGAAGATTGGAGCTTATCGTGATGAAATTTTATGTGATATTATGCCTATGGATGTATGACATATATCATTGGGTAGACCTTGGTAGTATGATAGGCAAGTGATGCATGATGGGAGAAGGAATATATATATTGTTTTGGCTAATGGGGAGAAACATATCTTGTTGCCTTTGGAGGAGCTCGTGAAGAGTTAAGTTTTTACTAATGCCAAAATTTGTCTAGTTGATGGAGGGAAGTTCCTGGATGGGATGATACATGAGAATATGTGCTTTTCCTTAATTGCTAAGAAGACTGAGAATCTGGAGCTTGAAGAAGAACTAATGAAAGAGATAAAAGAGTTGTTGATAGAGTATGGAGACATCATTTCAGATAATGTACCTGACAAATTGCCCCATGTGAGAAGTATCAGTCATTGCATGGACCTATTCCTGGAGCTAGTTTGCCTAATAAAGAAATACACTGAATGACACTGACAGAGAATGAGGAGTTAAATAAACAAGTGCAAGAGTTGTTGAGGAAAGGTTTGATCTGACAGAGTTTGAGTCCTTGTGCAATTCCAACAATGTTAGCACCTAAGAAGAATGGAGAATGGAGGATGTGTATTGATTCTAGAGAAATAAACAAGATCACAGTGAAGTATTGATTCCCTTTGCTTGGATGGATGACATAATGGATTGTTTGAGTGGAGCCAGATATTAACAAAGATAGGCTTGAAGAGTGGATACCATCAGATCAAAATCAGAGAAATAGATGAGTGGAAGGCAACGTTCACGATAAATGAAGGACTATATGAGTGGTTGGTGATGCCTTTTGGACTGACTACTGCACCAAGCACTTTCATGAGATTGATGAATGAGGTATTGAAGAAATTTTTGGGTAAGTTTGTTACTGTGTACTTGGATGACATTCTGATTTTCAGTAAGACAAAGGAGGAACATATGTTGCATGTAAGACACGTTTTGCAGAGGTTGAGAGAAGAGAAGTTGTTGATAAATATTAAGAAGTGCATTTTCATGAAGGAAGAGTTAGTTTACTTGGGATTTGTGATATCCGTGGATGGATTGAAGATGGATCCTGAGAAAGTAAGAGCAATTGTTGATTGGCCTACACCAGAGAACATTGGAGAGGTAAGATCATTTCATGGATTGGCTAGTTTTTATCGAAAGTTCATCAGAAATTTCATTTCAATTTGTAGATGTGTCAACTTGAATTTCATCATCAGAATACTACCTGCAACATGTTAGTTTCACAAAATACAAAGGAAATGCTACATGAAATCCAAATTCAACGAATGAAACTACATGAAATGAATATTAAAATAAAAACATTATTTTTTACCTTCATGATTTAAGTCTCATTGTGTCCTAACTCCATTGTTCCTGGTTGCAAATGATGTGCTCTTAGACAAGCACTGATAGCTTCCAAGATGACATATGAAGAATGGACTGATAATTGATAGTTAACTGATACTATGATATGCAATGCAAATTATTTAAAGCTAAATGAGAAAATGCTAAAATGCTAATTGCTTCAAGATTAAAACTCACAGATGCATAAGTTTACTCAAATTGTTAACTTGAAAACTCACTTGAAGACTAACTCTTTCTCAACTCAAACTCCTACTTTTATAGACTTTTGAGAAGATAAGATGATGTGGCCTAGATCAACGGTCATGATCAGATCTGCAAATTTGGATGGCTATGAGCAAAGCTGAAGGTTGAGAGAAAGGGGGAAGGAGAAGACAAGTGTCACTCATCTCACCTTAACTGGGTTGTTGACTGAGAGAATCTAGGGATGGTTGGAGAAGATTTAGGCATGAGAGGACAAGTGGACTCAAGTCCTTCCTAAGATATAGGGATGTTGGAGAGAATATAAAAGAAGGTTAGAAAATATGTGTACGTACACAATATTTCATTTATTTTGGAAGTTGAAGATAAGTGGCTAATATTTATGTTTTATTTATTTTAATTTTGTTGAATTAATTTAGCCACACGATGGATGAGTTGGCAAAGGAAAGATGAAGTGGAGATGGAAGGATGAGTTGGAAATGAAATTAAATAATTTAGAAATCATTTAATATTTGAGAGTATAGGATAGAGGAATAACCATTAAATATTAGATATTTAATTGAGTGATAAGAAGAAAAGGATAAATGAATTAATTAATAAATGTTTCAATTAAATTAATTAATAGAAAGACATGAAATGAATTAAATAAATTAATCTTTTTAAATTAACTATTTAATAGAAGAATAATTATTAAATAAATATAAAATATATATTTAATTGCTCATAGCTATTTTTATGTGTATACAACAACCCTATGACAAAAACAATGAGAGGAGATAGAAAGGATTTGAAGTGGAAAATAAGAGCAAATAGGAGCTTTGAATTGTTGAAGAAAAAGGTGACAGAGTAGCCTATGTTGGATTTACCGGATTTTAATTGAAGTCTTTCAAGAAGACTGTGATGCAAGTGGGAATGCAATTGGAGCAGTGTTGAGTCAAGAGGGAAGACCAGTAGCTTATTTCAGCAAGAAATTGAATGATGCAAGGAGGAGGTATTCAATGTATGAATAGGAATTTTATCCCATAATTCAAGCATTGAAGAAGTGGAGACATTATTTGTTGACTAAGGAGTTTGTGTTGTATACCGATCATCAAGCTTTGCAAAAATTTGAACAGTCACCGTAAGTTGAATCAAAGACACATGAGATGGGTAGAGCACTCGTAGAGTTACACTTTTGTTTTGAAGCATAGAAGTGGGAAGTCAAATAAAGTTACTAGTTCCCTGAGCAGAAGGAGGAATTTGCTGATAGAGATGAGAATAAAAGTATTGGGTTTTGAGGAATTGAAGAACTTGTATGAGGACGACTCAGATTTTGCAGAACCTTGGAGAGCTTACATAGAACCTGTTGTAGTGGATATGAGTAAGTGACTGGACTATTTCATTCAAGATGAGATGTTGTTTAGAGGAAATTAGTTGTGTATACTCCGGAGCTCTATGAGAGAAAATCTGATAAAGGAGAAGCATAGTGGAGGATTAGCTAGACACTTTGGAGTAGACAAGATAGCAACATTGGTAAGTGAGAATTGATTTTGGCCTTAGATTCATAAGGATGTTAGGAAATTTGTTTAGAGCTGTAGAATTTATCAACTAGAAAAATGTGGTAGTCAGAATGTTGGACTGTATAAGCCTTTAAGAGTTCTGGAGAGACCTTGGGAGGACATAAGCATGGATTTCATACTTGGCTTACCTAAAACACAAAGAGGCAATGCTTCTATATTTGTGGTGGTGGATAGATTCTCAAAGATGGCATATTTCATACCTTTTAAGAAGACAACAGATGTTGTGCATGTAGCAGACCTATTTTTCAAGGAGGTGGTAAGATTGCATGGATTACCTAAAAGCATAGTTTCTGACAAAGATACTGTTGGATACTTTTGGAGAAAACTTTGGAAGAAGATGAAGATAGATTTGAAGTTCAGTTCTACTTTTCACCCACAGACTGATGGACAAATAGAGGTAGTAAACATGAGTTTGAGAAACTTGTTGAGATGCTTAGTTGGAGAGAAAACTAGAAGTTGGGACTTGATTCTTGCACAAGAAGAATTTTCCTACAATAATTCAGTGAACAAGAGGACCAGAAGAATACCTTTTGAGATTGTTACCAGAGCACACCCTAGAGGTATATTAGAACTAAGAGACATCAGTAATGAGGATAAGTGGAGTGAAGAAGCAGAAGAATTTGTTGAGCATATGAATACAGTGCATAATCAGGTTAAAAAATATTTGGGGGACATGAACAACAAGTATAAGGAGAAGGCAGATGAGAAGAGGAGATGTAAGGAATTTGAAGTCGAAGATGAAGTGATGGTGTATCTGAGAAAGGAAATATTCCTAGTTGTTACCTATAATAAGTTGAAGATGAGGAAGTTTGGACCTTGTAAGATCTTGAAGAAATCCAGTTATGAAAAAGCATATGAAGTGGAGTTACCAGATAGTTTGGGTATTTCGCCTATATTCAACATTGTAAACTTGTATTGGTATCATGAGGCTAAATTAAAAGTAGACAATGCAACAGA
The DNA here is from genome assembly GCF_030272615.1 of Cryptomeria japonica. Classification (NCBI taxonomy): domain Eukaryota; kingdom Viridiplantae; phylum Streptophyta; class Pinopsida; order Cupressales; family Cupressaceae; genus Cryptomeria; species Cryptomeria japonica. Next base: position 373,212,047 of record NC_081407.1, on the reverse strand, counting down.
CTTGGAGAAGCAGATACCCTAGAAGGTACCAGATTAGATTGAAGAGATTTTGGATAGTGGAATTGGGCGTAGCACTCGCAGAAAGCAGTATAGAGATCTTGTGAAGTGGAAAGGTAGACCAGTTGAAGATTCATCATGGATTTCTCAGGCTGAGGTGGATCGTCTTAGTTTTCCTTAGCCCCGAAAAAGTGAGAGACTCACTTTTCAATCAACCCCAGATGTCTGATGCAAGAGCATCCCTGGTTCTTGGAAATCTTGTATCAACCAAAAACATTTTTCTTTCAGTTTGTTTCCTGTTTTGCATTTTCAGTATTTCTTTCAACATTTCTTTCTGTTTGCTCACTGGATGTTGTGGAGCTAGATTTGGTTCGTGAACAAGTTCATCAATCTTATCCTTGGTCCACGAGATGTTTGGATCTTTTTCCAGCAAGTTATCACTTCCAGAATATGGGACAATTTTCTTCCCTATGTACCGGAGCCACCTGGACCTATTTGCTATTATTGATGCTTGCAGATATTTTCCATTGCTTGCAGAGCTTGATTTTTTTATTTCCAATGTTCCTTGGTATGTGGCTGACCTTCCCTTAGGTATGCACTTCATCCTTTGGATTTTTCAGAGGATCTTCTTGGCAGAGGCCGACCTTGTTGTTTTACATGCATTTCATCTTATTCATCAACATTTATTTCATCTTGGGCTGGCCCAGATCATCCTTGATCATATAAATCAATGTAATTAAGCATTTAAAAATAAGTTTTCAGAACATAGAAGATAGATCTAAGGATTAGGAGTTCTGGAGTTGGCTCGCTTTCTTGCTTGAGTTGGATGTTGCATAACACACATGTTTTGTACTCGGTCCTGTGAGCCGAATCTGTGAGCCCAGATATTGCCGATAGTTTGTAATCAATTTCTATGATATAATCAAACTAATTGTTCATTGCCTCCATCACATTGTGTTGATTGTGTTATATTTTATCTGCTGCACGGTTTGGACTATTCTCCTTGAGGACCCTCCTAACCATGACTTCACCACTTATAACTGTGATTGTACCACTTCTAACCGTGATTGCACCACTTCTAACCGTAACTACACCACTTTTAACCATGACTGCACCACTTTTCCCAAATTATTAAATGATTATTCTCTCTTGGTATGCAATGGGGTTGAATAGCATCCCTAGACAAAAGGCTATTCAGGATATGGTTGCAGTCCACTCTTCAGATATCTTTTTATCCAGGAGACTAAGCTTTCAGTTGATTCCATGCTTCAGTGCGCCTCTCATATCTGGTGTGGAGGACAATGTCAATGTACTGGTTCCCAAAGTTGCTCTGGAAGTTTGGACCTTTTTTGGGATCTATGGAAGTTACTCCACTTTGGTGGATTTTGAGTCAATCTACTTTATCTCTGGCTACCTCTAGTTTGGATTATAGGGAGATTATTTTGGTTACCAATGTTTATGCTCCAGTTGATTTCAGTGGGAAAAATCGGCTATGGTCTCATTTAAGGTATGTGCAATCGTATGCTCCTTATTTCCCTTAGGTTTAAGCCAGTGATTTCAATGCAGTTTTGAGTTTGGAGGAAAAACAAGGAGGTTTGCCTCGGTTATTCCCTCTTTTGATCTCTTTCAAATGAATGTGGACTCTCTTGCTCTAATTGATATCAAACCTTCTAATGAAATTTTTACTTGGAATAATAGAAGGAGTGGGGAGGAAGCAATTTTTGAATGCTTGGAAAGATTTCTTGTTTCTCATTTTTGGGTGGGGGGTTATTTGTCTACTAGCTCTGAGATTCTTTATTGGAGAGGCCCTGGTCATTGGCCAATTAAATTTGTTGCTACTTCTCTTATAGTTCCTAAGAATCCTCGTTTTGGAATTTTGGGATATTATTAATTTGGATTTATTGGAGGTTGTTTGCGAATCTCTTTGCAATAAGCAGATGTTGCAAACTCTGAGCTCTACTTTCTTGGTTCTTATTCCTAAAAGAGAAGGCATTGACCAACTGGATTTCTTTTGCCCTATTACTCTTTGTAATGTTGTCTACAAAATCATCACTAATAAACATTCTAAAATAATATATATCAATATTATAGATTATAATATTATATAATATGTATTACCTACTATAAAATTTTAAGATTTATTAAAAATTTGAAGTGTCATATATACTGTTTTAGAAAAAAATTGCATGCCAATGTATAGGGTCCAATAATATTTTAAGCTGTAATATGGTCTAAAAGTGAAACAACAAAATCAAAATAATGACGAATAGATAGACATATGTGTATATGTAGATAGACAAAAATATAAGAAAGAGTCAGACTTAAGACAAAAGTATGTTTGTTGCTTTAGTTTTCACCTCTTGTTGTTCTATTGTTGTTATGTAGCCGTTTTGTTTTGCTGTTTAGTGTTCGGGCTTAATGCTTTATCTTTCTCTTTGTACAAGGGATCGGGGCCCTTTCAAAATCTTTCTTATCTAATAAAAAACACAAAAGAATAATTGTATTAAGACATTCTATCAAAATAAATATGCAAATTTCACAAACACAAAACTATAAGACAACATTTAGACTGCCCAACATTTATATTACAGTTTACACATCATAAAATTTAATTTTAACATTACAAAAAATCTTTTGAAGATATCATTAATATAAACTAAAAAGAATATGTATAAACAATCTTTATATTAACTATTGTTTATATATCAACATACAACTGGGTTGTACTCCAGTTTTTCTTGTGGTCAAGGAGACTTTAGTTGTTGGGTATCAAACAATAGGAAAATTGAGCAAAATATAATCAACTCTTTATTTTTATAATTTTTGGTTGTGCATATTAGATTTAAAATGTATTATTGCACAAGCCAGGTCATATGTCAAATGATTTACTCATTTGGACACTTTCATTATCTTTTAATGTAGGCTTAATTAATGCAGCAGTTTTAAGTGCCATCTATTTTATTACAAACACAAAAACATGTACCAAGTTTGAATCACCGTAACAATCTTGTTTGTCATCTATTTTGTCACAGACACAAGAAATATGCCAACTTGGAATCTTTAACAATCCAGTAATTCTTTATTTTTATTTTATTTTATTATGCCGAGAGGCGTAACTACACACTGGCACTAAATCCGTGTAAGCTTTTGAACAAAACACTTCATCCACTCCCCGCACTTCCTCCTCCGCCGTTGTGCCCAAGCTATTATTGTGTGTGTTATCCACCTGTGAGAATTAAAGGCATCACACATTGTTTTGGACACTTGACAGGTGATATGGTAGAGTTTGTAACAACTTTCTTTGTGCTTTGTTGGAGGCATTGAAATAGTAGTGGATTTTTTTTTTTAAATTCTTAAAAATGGTGTAAATATAGAGTAGTTGGAGGTAGTGAAAAACTATAATAGATGCTCCATTATGGAAAACGGAAATCATTTCAAATGAGAGGGAAATTAAAAGATGGGGCTATGTGGATTCAAATTCTTGGGTCATTTATATCAGCAAAACTAAAAGCTAAAAATGACCTTAAAACTTACAATATTTACAACCATTCAAGGATCAATTTATTGAATAAAGGTGTTGTCCTATTTTGAGGGCGAAATTTGTTTAAACATGTTTACAAATAAAATTTGCATGGAACCGCATTCCTCGACATTTGAGGTTTTCCAGTTAGTTGTTATGCAGATATTAGGATATTAGGAGGCGGAAAAACTTTCAAATTTGCAATGAATTGCTTGATACAGAAGCTAAGAACATTAAAAATATTCAAACTACACGATAGCAGGTGCGAAACATTTTTCTTTTGTTGTTGTCTCTCCATAAGATTGTTGATGGTTGGTAGATTTTTTAATTCTCTTCTGATTTTGGAAGATCTCTATTTGCTTTAAATTGCTTGCTACAAAACCTCCGAGCATTGCAACTATTCAAACTACAGGATACCACAATACCAGGCGCAATAGATTTACATTCTATTCTTCTCTCTTCGAGGCACTCTACAATACTTTTCATATATTTTTACCTTGTTTTTACCCTTGGCTATAGCTATAAACCTATGAATTTATAGTGAAAATCAACATTTTGCCAGCAGGATGCCATTAAGTTCATAGGCATCATGTTTATTTATGTTTTATGAGCTAATTTGCACACCTGGAAGGCTAATGCAACAAGTTCATAAACAAAAATTGGAATTTTCTTTGGTAGTTTACTATTTTCCTCATTTGGTCGGGATTATTTGTGTTAGTTGTATTTTTTAATCAGCTCTTTTCAGACGTATATAAATGAAGAACAAATAAGTACACACACACACAGACACACACACAACAATTGTTTTGTTACAACAAATTACATTTATATGACTGTTACAACAAATTACATTTATATGGCTGTTAGGATGCTGAAAACCTATCGTATAGTTCATGGAACATAAATTTTATGGATGTATATATAAAATGGACATTAAAGTTGTAGACACCTAAAACTTGCACAATTAATTAAATGAATTTTATTCATTTAATCATCATTTATTCGGCTATTAATTAGACTAAGGTTTAATTAATATCCCCATTCTTCCAATCAGCATATTAATCAAATTAAAGATTTGATTAAAATCCTTTTCTTCTCGCCTAACCTATTAATTAAACTAAGGTCTAATTAAGTACCCTTTAGCCATTTAATCGAATAAATCTTATTTATTTAATCAAACCCCCCCTTTTCCCTTATAATTGAATTTAGACTTGATTAAAATCCCTTTGCATTTAAATAAATCATTATTTATTTGTGAATAGTCCCCCCACTTGCAAAATCCTACAAATGCAAGTTGCACCCCTTTTGGCTAAAATAAATCTTTTATTTTATCTAAAAATTCGTGTTTCCCTCCACTTGCATTCTCCTACATTTTCCATTAGCATGCTAATATTCTTCTAGAATCCCTCTAATCCCTCATTAACTAGCCTAATTCCTCTAATCATGTCACATCCCTAAATTTGGGGGTGTCACTTCTCCAAATTTGGGGAAAGTCTTCAAAATGTGTTGAAGACTTTACCTTCAACAAGTTAATTTGTTGAGTCTTCCAAACTTGTAAGGCTCTTAAAATTTAAGCCTTGAAGGTTATCTAACTTCGAACAAGTTAACCTTCAAAGTCTTCAAAGAGCATTAAATGCCTCTTACAAGACATCACCCTAGCCCACGATGGTTGTCCCTTTGGCCATCCTTAAACTTTGCACAAGAGTTTACCTCTTGGACAATAGCATGCTCCCTTGGATAATATCATTATCCAATGATATCATCCCTTCAGGTTATCCCTAATGCTTACTTAGCATCTAATTCTTGCTTAGCATCCTCTCAAGCCATCTCAAGGTGACATTTGTCAATTTGGGATTGGATTGAATCCCCCTCATGGATTGATAACTTTCAATCCTAGCCCTTGTTAAGATTGCTCAATCTTGGCCATCCATTTCTCTATTTTCTCTATAATAGAGCCCATTTCTTCAATCTTAGGATCCATCATCTTGTGCATCAAACTTATAGTCATTTTGCAGGTTATCAAGGAGCTCAATTTGTCATCTTCAAGCACTTAGATAATCTTAGTTGCATGCTAGTTTAGCTTTCATCATGTTGATAGTATCATGCTAATCCCATTTTCATGCTAGCTTAATTCATAGCCATTGTATATCAATTTCATAGAAATATCCATGTTACTTTAATTAGCACACCTAAGATTTCAATTTGGAATCAATCTTAATCTCATATCTTGCATTCCATCTTGCCTTTCATCTTTTCATATCATTTGATCATCTAGCTACTAGGATCTTAGTTGCATTAATTTTGATCTTGGCATATCCTTCAATCTCGTTCTTTATATTGAATTCTAAAAGATCAAGTGCTCTTCCAAGTGGGAGCCACCTTTAATCTTGAAGATCCTTGGAGATAGAGGAACATGAGACATGCTTGGGGTTCTTGATTTTGAAGCTAACTTATTTTAGTTTCTATTTTTGATTTCTAATTCTAACATAATGTTTCATGTGTGTGTTTGATGTTGTTTGATTCTCTTTTGTAGGTTCCACACTTTCCAATGCACATTTTTGGCACCCACCATGGGGCTTGGCCCCTAAATCTATCAAAATTCTAACATTTTTGTGCAGGTCCGGCTAAGAAATCTTACAGAATCTTCTAGTGCATACGTTATATGCTGCAATGCATTTCGTCTCTGTTATAGTGCATTTGGTCTCCGTTATAGCGCATACACTCACTTTTATAGTGCATTTGAAGTACGATGCAACACATACATTCTTTGTAATAGCACATTTGCATAAACAGGGTTACAATTTCTATCTTCTGTCTATTTTCTAATTCTGGACAGTTTAGCGCATTTACTGCATCTTGTAGCACATTTGCAGTACGTTGTAGTGCATTTACTCTCTGTAGTGGCGCACTGACTCTCAGTTATAGCACATTTGCATTCTGTAATAGCTATTTGTCACTGAGGAAAAAATTTGTAATCTTGTTTGGTGAATTAGGCTTGCCTAGCCCAGCAAGTGATTGGGATTTTCACTAACTTCTTTTTTGCAGGTTTCTAACAATTTCTTGCACATTGGAGGAGTTAAGTTAGGATTTCTTGATTTTCTTTGCTAGCATTTTCAAAGTTGGTTAAAAAGAATTCACATTTCTTTTGGTAAAAATAACTTCATATTTTCAATTTGGTGCTTTAAAAGGGCTCTAAAAAGAACATCACTTGCAAAGGTAAAAATAATCAAAAATCAAACTTTGTTTTCTTGCAAGTTAGGAGCAAAAACACTTCAAAATTGGGCTTAAGAAGAACAATCAACTTGTTCTTTTTTGCAAAATTGATTTACTTTATAGCAATGTGCTTTCATTTTGTTGACCATGATTTCACTTTCCTAGTTAGAAAACCATTGTTATGTGGGACTAAAATAAACACCATGTTTGATTGGAGCAACATCTCCAATTAGGACTTAGATAATCATTGCTTTGAAAGGGTAAAAATAACTTTGTGTGCTTTGTCTTGAGTGGTAGGTATATGCTCTCCCCTTAATTGGGTGACCAAAAAGCCAAACACACTCTTTTCATGCTTCATTTACTTTCAAGCATTTAAAACCTTTTGAGGGTCTGCCTTCCCAAACGCCTTGAGGGGGCTAGTGAGAAGGGTACGATCCAAGTGGGCAATGGCTAAAGAAAACTTTATCAACCCACTATAATCAAATGTGGAGGTTGATAAAAATCCCCTTCAATGATAGTGTGTATTTGATAGCCTTCCCCTAGTATCCTTTTGATGCGAAAAGCCTTTGTTCTAAAGGTTGGGAAGTCTCTTAATTGAGTTTATCATTTTCCGCACCGAATGGAACCTTTACTATGAACCGTATAAGTAGAAACCTTGAGCCGAGTCAATTGCCATGCATTGACAATATCATACTGCAAGGGTGGGGAAGAATTCGCCCCCAAGATCACTCACCATACATCTCCCAAGATAACTACTCAATTGAGGAGCAATCCTCTTTGGGTTAATTTCTGGAAAAAAAGGCAAAAAAATGGGCGCCCTATAGGGGGTGACATGACTGTTTGAGTTGAAGGAGTATCGAGCTGTGGGCTATGGTATTGTCAATGACTCTTGAATAAAGAGTCTACTTGGTGTGTCTTCTTTGTATCCAAACCAGTGAAAACATTGGGGATTTGAACACATCCCCAAAGAACATACACTAAATGTTTAGCATTAGGATGACCATTGTCTTCATGTGTGCTATGTATTCTTGTCACAAATGATCAAACATCTTGCAAAGTATCAATCAACAAATCAAAAAATAAATCAGTTCAAACAAAGGAATCATAGAGTGGAGAAGTTTACAAATCCAACAAAGCACGTTTTGAGTTAGTTATTAACTTTTCAACTATCTTTAGGAAAGAATTTCATCCAACAAGATTAGGGGAGTATCAAACCAAGTGATCAAGATTTTATCATCCAACTATCTCAACGACAACAATACCTAGCTAGGTATTCAAGTTTCCATATCGGGAGACTTTATCCATATCATTTGACGTGCTTTGTCATAGGGGCCTATCGAACAAGCCCTCTATTCAACTTAGTAAGATTGAGTATCTGAAATGAAGTATCCATCAAGTCAACAACATCAACCTATCCAAACTGAAACTTTGATCACTCATGTGACCATCCCTTTGTCGCTTGAAAAGGAAGAAGCTTATTCAAAAGAAATGAGTCCTAGTCTAAATCAAGATCAAGATATCATGGCTCTCCAATCAAATCCCATTTTTGATTAAGATCCCACCTATCAAGAATCTTATGATGATCCCCTAAGATTTTGGTATTCCATCCACGATGATCCCCTTTTATCTCAAGAGTAGAGTCCCATTCAACATCCACCTCTTAAGCAAGAGCGTGATATCCCTTCCATCTCCTTCACTAATTTAATTCAAAAACAAGAGAAAAGCACAAACTTGAATGATCCTACTCCAAGTCAAGATCAAGATTAAGGAATTCTTTCATCCTCCAAATCCATTTTAGGTCCTTTCATTCCAAAGTCAAACTCTTCATCCTCCAAATCCATTTTAGGTCCTTTCATTCCAAATTCAAACTCTCCATCCCTTCCATCCATCTTGGGTCGTTGCCTCCCTCCATCCACCAATCCATCACCTCAAATGATCCATAAGAAATATCAACAAAGGCACACATCTTTGAACTTCTTTCAACCATCTATCTAAACATCTTTCCAAAACTATTCTTCCATCATTTCCTTTATCTATTTTGGGTCCTTATGTCCCAAAATTCAATTTTCCTCAATCTCTTCATCACTTCTTGAGTTGTGTACCAAAACTCATCTTGAATATATTTCCATCTATCCTCGCACAAATCTTCAAACATTCTATCTATTATCGAACAACTCTTTTCTATCCTTCCATCCTTTTCATTCAATCCTTTGCATAAATTCATCATCTGTGAAATAGGCGTTTGTGTCATTTTGTCACATGCTTTCCCATGCTCGAATCTCATGTCCAGTCCTTTTCCTAGATATATATTCATGAAACGCTTCAGAATCCGAGGTTGTTCCTCTTTAACATTTTCTTTTGGTTGGGATACACACTCAATCCAGAAAAGAACTACTTATCGTATCTTGGTACCAACATCTTTTGATTACTATATCTCATGCACTTAATCAATTGCTCTAAATCATTGTGATCTCTTAGTCAAAGACATGGCTAGTGAAAAATCTAAAATCTTGCTTCAACGCCACTGTAATTATCAGACCCATGTAAGTTTCATTACTTACAAGCCAATGCAATCAAAATAAGAAAAGAAAAAGACAATATCAAAAGATCAAAAGCATGATCAAGAAAAGAAAAGAAAAGAAAAAAAAATGAAATATCAAAATTCTTGCCTATGGGAACATGCGAGTAAATCCATTGGGGCTATGGACGTCTGGCTAGCAATGGAGCAATATTTGTGATATTACAACTCAATAACCTCATCGGAGCTATGGACGCTTGCTGGCAGCGAGGCTCTATCCAGGATGCTTTTTGAAGTCACGGTAACTCATGTAGCTAGCCACGTTGGATTCATAAGATTACAATGATCACATGAGCCAGAATGAACCCAATTACACACACATGGGTAATAAAAGACTAGGTACCTTGATCCAGTTTAGGATTCTTCTTCCCTTTTGAGTCTACTTCCTAGTTGCTAGATATGTTCAGTTGAATTTTTTGGAGGTTCTCAGTGTGGGTTGGGTCTCTATCTTTGAAATTTTTTAGGAACACTTATTTAGGTGGTGTTAAATACTATGAAAATCTTACATATCACCTCTTTGCAAATGGAGACCTCTATACTTGGGGTCAAAGTTTCATCCACTCTATTCTTCGTACCACATCTCCCATTATCCTTCCTCCAATATCCATTACCCTATCTAAATTCATCCAATGCTATCTATGATCTTGCTTCATGCTAATCCATACCATCTATCCTAACTATTCATTTCTTTCATCATCTATCACTATCTATGATCTTGTTTCTCCTATCCATATCCTATCTCCATCCATATCCCCTTTTCCATCCTTGATCTTGATCAAAACTAAGGACAAAAACATGATTTTAAAAAGCTCTTGATGTGTCTCCTCATAAGCTACCTTCGTCTTTCTCCTATCCATTTCCACCTCAATGGTTCAGTCATCCATTCATAATATTCGTTGTCTTTCTATACATTGGGGAAACCGAATACATCTTTCTTCTAATCCAAAAAGCTCAAAAAATCAGAAATGTCTTAAAAAAAACTAAAAACTAAAAAATTGAAAAGCAAAGCATGAACGCATGGCCCATCCATCAAATCAACAATAGGGAAACTCTCGAAGTCTACAATCAAACTAACCACATGTCTTGTTAATCAATTTACCACTTGAAATCAATCAACATCAACATGTCTTATACAGGGATAGGTACACTTGAAACCAGATAGATTGGTCTTATACGGGGTGCTCACTCTTTGAAACCAGACATTCCTATCAATCATTGAGTCTTGTTAATCAATCCATCTATCAACATCAACATCAACCTATCTTATACATGGATAGGTACACTCGAAACCAAACAATTCGGTCTTATACGGGGTACTCACTCTTTGAAACAAGACATTCTTATCAATCATCGAACAAATCAAAATAATGACATAGATCAATTTGACTGCTGGATTTTGATCTAGTTAGTCTTATCTTTATCAATTGATGGTAGGACATGTTTCATCTCAAAAAAAAAAAAAAAAAAAATCAAGAAAAATACAAAAAAAATAAAAAAATCGAAAACAAATCAAAATGTACAATAAAAACAAGTGGCAAAAACTTGACAACAAGCGCTATTTGTGATAGAGAGGCTCCTCCATCTATTTGTACATATCATATCCACCCATCTGAACCATCACCAGAAATTCACAATTTCACTAATGCTTAATTATCAATCCTGGACATACTTAGTGTAGTCACTGTCCTTGATTATCTGAATAGTTATCCGTATCATATCCTGTCATGGCTTGGTGGTCAATGCACATATTCCACATCGTAAGTAGTATCTACAGTGGGGGCAAAATCCTAATCTCGTTGGGGGCAGATCACCTTTGGGTTTCAAACAGACTATTGATCACAAAAAACACATCTAGACAAAAACAAGATCACGACAATCAATGGTAAAATAAAGAAACATGAATTGATCAAAACTAAACAACGATGGATTTGAAAAGATGTTTTATCCGACAAAAATACATAGGATGACATACATGTTTATCTATGGTTGATTTCAATTTTTGCTTATCATATCTCCCAAGCGACTCAAGGATGTCTTGAAGTGAGAGAAGCAAGGAAGGAGTGTGATATTTTCTTTATTTGCTGGTTGTGAGTGAAGCCTTTTTACTATGCAAATTTGTTCTACAACATGATTTGGTGGCATATCACTGAGGACATTTCCAATTTGTATATGACAAAGGTTAACTCTTGTCTGTTTACGCAAGCCGCACTTAGGTCATTGTGGTTCAATTATACCTCGACGCTTGTGCTATCTTGCAATATCAAAACCCTAGTAAGTTATACTTAGGTCATCATGGTTCAATTATACCATGATGCTTGTATCAACTTTCAACATATCAAAGGCTCAATGATGATAAGAAGGAAGCATATCTAATTTAATAAAAAAGGTGACAATATCAAGAACAAGAGTGCATTTCATATCAGGTTTCATATCATTATTAAGTTCTTAGGTGCATTTTTCAGATCATTCCTAAAATCTGCATTTAGTTTCATTATCATATCATGGCATTTAGTTGCATATCATCATCATCATCATCATCATCATCAAGTCACATTCATCATTGCATCCATCACATGCATATCTATCGCATCATCGTGGAATCTTTCTTCACTTTGATATCTTCATCATTCATCCAACTCTCATCTATCATGTCTTATACAGGATGTATCTTTCTTGAAACCAGACATTTTGATTAGGTCTTATGCAAGATATATCATTCCTGAAACCAGAAGTTTTGATACTATTTGTCTTATACAGGAGATGTCATTCTTGAAACCAGACTTGATCTCAATCTTATCAATATTATCAATCCATTTAATCTAATCCATTCTATCATGTCTTATACAAGATGTATCTTTCGTGAAACCAGACATTTTGATCAGGTCTTATACAGGATATATCATTCCTGAAACCAGACGTTTTGATCATCTTTGTCTTATACAGGAGTTGTCATTCCTAAAACCAGACTTCTTCTTTCAATCTGATCAATCTTATCAATCTAATCAATCTAATAAATCTTATCAAACCCATGCATGTCATGAACTATCCACTCTTCTATCTTTCAAATAACATTCTTCTTCTTTCAGGAGATCATTCATGCCTTTAGTGCACAAACGATCTCTCGAGGGGGCATTATCATATCGAATCTCCATATCAATTTCATATCAGTTTCATATCGACACCAGCTTCATATATAATTTTCATATCAAATCAATTATTCATATCTGGGGCATCATATCGACAATGTTGACAACGACATCATATGGGGAATTTTTGGCAACATATCAAACACTTTTCTTTGAATCAACATGTGGTCACACGTCGCTTCAGAGAGGGGAAAAATGTAGACACCTAAAACTCTCATAAATCATCATTTATTCACCTATTAATTAGACTAAGGTTTAATTAATATCCCTATTCTTCCAATCACCCTATTAATCAAATTAAAGATTTGATTAAAATCCTTTTCTTCTAGCCTAACCTATTAATTAAACTAAGGTTTGATTAAGTACCCTTTTGCCATTTAATTGAATAAATCTTATTTATTTAATTAAAACCCCCTTTTTCCCTTATAATTGAATTTAGACTTGATTAAAATCCCTTTATATTTAAATCAATCATTATTTATTTGTGAATAGTCCCCCCACTTGCAAAATCCTACAAATGCAAGTTGCACCCCTTTTGGCTAAAACAAATCTTTTTTTATTATCTAAAAATGCTTGTTTCCCTCCACTTGCATTCTCCTACATTTTCCATTAGCATGCTAATATTCTTCTAGAACCCCTCTAATCCCTCATTAACTAGCCTAATTCCTCTAATCATGTCACATCCCTAAATTTGGGGGAGTCACTTCTCCAAATTTGGGGAAAGTCTTCAAAATGTGTTGAAGACTTTACCTTCTTCAACAAGTTAACTTGTTGAGTCTTCCAAACTTGTAAGGCTCTTACAAAAGCCTTGAAGGTTATCTAAATTTGAACAAGTTAACCTCCAAAGTCTTCAAAGAGCATTAAATGCCTCTTACAAGACATCACCCTAGCCCATGATGGTTGTCCCTTTGGCCATCCTTAAACTTTGCACAAGAGTTTACCTCTTGGACAATAGCATGCTCCCTTGGATAATATCATTATCCAATGATGTCATTCCTAATGCTTACTTAGCATCTAATGCTTTCTTAGCATCCTCTCAAGCCATCTCAAGGTGACATTTGTCAACTTGGGATTGGATTGAATCCCCCTCATGGATTGATAACTTTCAATCCTAGCCCTTGTTAAGATTTCTCAATCTTGGCCATCCATTTCTCTATTTTCTCTATAAATAGAGCCCATTTATTAAATCTTAGGATCCATCATCTTGCGCATCAAACTTATAGTCATTTTGCAGGTTATCAAGGAGCTCAATTTGTCATCTTCAAGTACTTAGATCATCTTAGTTGCATGCTAGTTTAGCTTTCATCATGTTGATAGTATCATGCTAATCTTATTTTCATGCTAGCTTAATTCATAGCCATTGTATATCGATTTCATAACAATCTCCATTTTACTTTAATTAGCACACCTAAGCTTTCAATTTGGAATCAATCTTAATCTCATATCTTGCATTTTATCTTTTCATATCATTTGATCATCTAGCTAGGATCTTAGTTGCATTCATTTTGATCTTGGCATATCCTTCAATCTCGTTCTTTAGGTTGACATCTAAAAGATCAAGTGCTCTTCCAAGTGAGATCCACCTTGAATCTTGAAGATCCTTGGAGATAGAGGAACATGAGACATGCTTGGGGTTCTTGATTTTGAAGCTAACTTAGTTTAGTTTCTATTTTTGATTTCTAACTCTAACATAATGTTTCATGTGTGTTTGATGTTGTTTGATTCTCTTTTGCAGGTTCCACACTTTCCAGTGCACAAAAGTTATTTCGTGAAGTTAATGATTATAGTGACAATATAGCTATATAATTGGTTATGAGTATTATTTGTTAATCCATGGTTTGAATATTATTAGAAAGACATGAGAACTAGCGATTTGGTACAACTATATAATCATTATCCTATGTTTTTTATTATGATAAAATAAGTTTTGAAGGGACCCCAAAACCCTTACGATCAAAGAGTTGTCATCGATTAATGGACTAGACTACCTGGCAAAAAACCACATGTTTTAGAAAGAACATGAAACCTTTTGGACTTATGGGCATCTAGATACCACAACCCAAAGGTTGCACAAAGCATAAACAAAAAAACTAGAGCAACCACAACCAACCATCAAGCGAAAAACAATACAAAGCAGGTTGGAAAAAGGTCTAAGTTAGCAAACAATAGACCAAAGAATGAGGGTTTTAATAGGTACCCTCAACCAACAAGAAGGGTTTCCCCAGACTCCCATAACCCGTAACAAAATCTTCAGGCCACAAAGAGCCACAAAGCTCAAACCTAACAAAAAACCAACACTGGCCAGACTGGGCCCTTGAAAACTACTAGCATATAGTGCGTTCCTAAGAGAAACATAATACATAGGGTTTTTCCAGGCTCCCTCAACCTCGAGAATGAGTTTTACAAGGCTCTCACAACCTGTATTGGGTTTTGAATTGGTTCCTAAAACCAACCACAAACTGGATTTTGAAATGCCTCCCAAAACCAAAACGATGAAACCAACATAGACAATCCAACTAAAAGTTAGCTCCCAACCAGCAAAGCACATAAAGTTGGGAATAGCGAGCATTGAGATTAAAAAACCCTCCAGTATCTCCACCTCAATAGGAGAAAAAGGAAAAAAAACAATAGAAAGACTAGTCTCAGAACCCGTCCGACCAAGAGTCAGCACAACATCAGCTCCCCAATAAAAATTCCTAGCATTCGCCACAACATCAACCTCCACCGAGCTATAGAAGATAGGTCATCTCCAAGACCATCCATCCTTTCCTCTAAAGAAGATGAGACCACCTCAATAGGAAGAACTAGAGAAAACTAGAGATGCTGAGGAAGAAACCAAGAAATGGGGAGAATGCTAACAAAGGGGCAAAGAAAGATATAAACAATCATAACTGCCCATAAAGAAGGTGATATAAACAACACCAGGGGAAACAATCCCCTCAACCATCTCCACAGAGAGAAAAAAAAAAAAGAGGGGGAGAAGGGAAAAAATAAGCAATACTGAGCAACCCCCTCCAAAGATAGAACAAAAAATTTGGGAGTCAGACCAAGATCTCCAACATCCCAAAAATCCACCTTAAAAGAGGCCTTCAAGATAGCAGAAAGAGCACCAAGAGGACCCACAACTCCAGATCTGAGAGACACCTCTTCACCAGCCAAACCCGTCGCCTCCACAAAGAGAAACATGACCATCTCCATAGGAATACCAAAAGAAGAGATCCAAACAGGAACCAAGAAGATGCTCTAAAAGATGAAAACACTTAGAGCCAAGAGAACCCCCAAGACAAAGCTCCAAAAAACAAAGCCCACCACCCAGCAAAGGCCAAGCAAGGAAAGGAAGCAACACCGACAACCATCAAGAATCCACTAAAAGAGCCAAAACTGTAACCTCCTTGCCCAACAAATAGGGGAAAGCAAAGGCCCCACCTGAGACAAAAACCAAAAAATGAACAGAAGGCCACCAACGAATGCACACCCGCACACAACCACCACAAAGAAGAAAACCCCCACTGCCACATGAAGAGCAACCAAAAAGGCAACGACTGTATCTAAGATAGCACTCAAATAGATCAAGGGGGAACAAAGCAGGGTCAACGCATCTCCAAATGCTAGAACAATGACATGAAAGAAGACCACAACCCCGTCAACAACTTCAACCCCCACACCACCCCCATGAATGACAAATGAAGCAGACAAACCAAACGCAACCCACCCAAACTAGGAAGAAGGAGGAGCAACCAACAGAAGCGTAAGACCCCATCCAAAAATTGTTGGCAAGAGACACTATACATGGCATCAGATGTTGTCATTGATGACAACTCTAGTTAGAGATCCTATCCGTAGTGTGTAATATGATCCTATCGAAAGTCAAAATGAATATTTGGTTAAGTTCAATGAGTTAGAATAGTGCATCCGACAGAATGCAATTTTTTGGTTGGCATTTCATTTCGGTTGAATATTTTGTGTTACGGAGCTAGAGGAAGTTAGTTAGATGTCTGGAGTACCTTATTCTAGAATCGTAGCCTCCGGTGATGATTGTCGTGTGAGATAGAAGATGCGGTGTAATTGTTTTTGAGTTGAATAGTATGGGCAACATGGACAATTGATCGTTGTGTGGAATTGGTGGATTAATTTTGGTGATTAACTTTATGATCAAGGATGTTTAGCCGACATATGGGAAGCATGTGGATAATTCTTTTGGGTCCGCATATGCATTAGAGTTCGGATTGAGCCGACTATGTATGTACATTTCATTATTTGGATAGTGTTCTTGAAGCGAACATGTAGAAGACCTAATTTCATGTTGCGGATATAAAAGACTGGTGGATATGATCATTTTTTATATCGGTGTGTGTGTGGAAAGTGTCTGTGATCGATTGTGTGCAGTTTCACATGTGCAAGTGAAGGATTTATGCTCTGGAATAAAGCAGAACAATAGAACATAGTAGTGTAGCAGAGCAACAAGAGATTAAGAGTTTTGTACTTAATTGGAACCGTACCTTGGAATTTGTAGATGCTATTTTTCAGTTTAGATATTTCAATATCTTTTGTAAAAGATATGTAAGACAATGAGTCTTCCTAGGGTTTTAGCCCTTGATATTTGAGCAATGAGTTCTAGGTAGTGTGCCTGAATACATGTGCATTCCCCTATGTAATATTTTTATACTTTTGCAAAGTATATTTATATTGTGGGTCTCATCCCCACGGTGGTTTTTCCCTTGACCAGGTTTTCCACGTATTAAATCTTGGTGTTATGGTGTTGTTAATGATTTCTTTGTGTTTCTGCATTTTTGTTTTGTTTATTTGTATTAAATGGTTGAAAGAACAAGCTAATAAAATTAAAAATTGCAGAACACTGATTCACCTCCCTTCTCAGTGCTCCTTGATTCCAACAATTGGTATCAGAGCCTAGTTCCTCGGAAGAAGCAAAATAGATTGAGGAGGATCTGAGAAGGTGAATCAATGAATTTTGATAGTCTTCAACATCAACTTATTGTGGCACTTGAGGATCTTGATCAATCCTAAGATGAGGTGTGGCAGATGAAAGTGAATCTTAAGGATGCCGAGAACTTCATCCAGTCATTGAAAGATCAGTTGAACAAGTCAAGAGAGAAGAGAAAGGAACTTGTTGATAAGATAAAGGAGAAAGAAAGCCAAAGCATTGATGACCAAGCCTTGAAGGAAAAGACAGAAGAGTGTGAGAAACTTGCTAGAGATAATGCAGTCCAGAAGAATGAGATGTAATCTATAGTGATGAGGTTGAAAAAGGAAATTGAAGCAAGAAAGACGAATGAAGAGAGCCTTAATCAGTCCCTAAAATAAAGATCTGATGAATGTTGCATAATCAACTGTGGAAATAATCAGCTGAAGCTTGAACTACTACAATCCAAGAACAATGAGAAAGAGCTTGACAAATAGATTATCATTCTTAGGGATGAACTTGCTACTGCAAATGAATATAAGGAGAAATTAAAGGTTAGCTCAGCTAAGCTTGATTTGACTCTTGAAAGTTAGAAGAGTTCTCATGACAAGCAAGGTCTTGTATTTGAGAAAGGTGAAAGCTCTGGATTTGGTCAAGGCAATCCCAAGTCACAACATCAGAAGAACAAAGCTAAAAGGTCTCCTGTAAGGCAACTTAATGCTCATAAGTTCAATGGTAACAATTTTGTTTGCATAAATTTGGTCATATGGCTAGTCAATGCCGAAATAGAATGAATCATAATGGTCAATCTTTCTCCGGTCAATGTTTCAAATGCAATAAGTATGGTCATAAGTCAAGTGAATTGAGAAGTGTGATGAATAAGTTTTCAAATAGAAGGAATATCAGATTTTATGCATGTGGTAGGTTTGGACATGTTGCTAACCAATACATATCAAGAGGAAACCAAGGGAACTTTAGGCCTAGACAAGGAAATGTAGTATGCTACAATTGCAATGAATCCAGTCACATTGCAAGGTTTTGCAGAAGTAGAAATATGAATAAGAACAGTTCGGTAGATAAGAATAAGAATGTGTAGGCAGATGAAAAGGGGAAAGCAAAAGTGGAAGAAATCAAAGATTAGATGAAGAAGAAATGGGTGAAGAAGAGTGATTTAGATATTGGAAACAGGTCCGCACTTGATTCTGGTGCTGCAAATTCCTCTGGGAATTAGATTGAAGCTTCTGGCCTAAGGGGAGTCTTCATGTAGATCTTTTCTCCCTTACCAGATGTTTGTGCCAAAATATCAATAGATTATCAGTAGCTAAATTATAGTGGTGCATATGTTTTTGAAGGATTTTCAGAAGAGTTTAACGAAATTGAAGAGCCACGGAGGATTTCTTGATGATTTGTTTGTGTATGCAGGGTATTCAGAAGTATTAGGGAAAAGTGCATTTATTACACCTAAAAGTTAGGTGTGTGGAAGATAAAAAGTGATTTAATCACTTCATTTCTCACTTTAAATTTGAGAGAAGAAGAAGAGAGAGCTCTGCAAGCAGAATTTTCAGAGACCAAAGCGTGAAGAAGGCTTGCCGCGCAAATTTCCTAATCTGGTGGTCAAGGTATTTTTTGTTGAAACTTTTTAAGTTTGAGGTTTTTGAAATGGCTGCCTCTGGATCTGCAACCCCACTAGTCGTAGACATCACTAAGAGAGCTTGACCAGATTTTAATAAGCACCCATTTATCTCCATGGAAGATAATCCAAAGAGTGCATTTTCATCGGTTCCACACGGTGTTTTACACATCAAAGACATTAGGGTTTACACACATTACAACATTGAGGATTTGGGAAGCTCCCATCTATTGAATCTTTACAACAAGCAGTTGATTGAAGGGAATTTTAGGCTAAAAACATAATTTCAATTGTTGGAGGATAAGGGTTTTGTTCTGTTCGCTAAATTTCCGATGTTCGATGAAATTGAGTGGGTTCGATACGTGCTTAGCAAAATGCATGATGAATTTATGTGGCTAAAAAAACCTTTCAAAATCACCAAGAATGCTATTAGGGATGTAACAAGATTGTGTTCATCTGGTGAGCTACCCTCATTGGAGTCAGTAAAGAACTAGATTGTCACAGATGCAACTTGTTCGAGGTTCAACAAAAGAGCCATGAAAATCAATGACATTCTGGAGTATGATGTCAGATTTTATTCAATGGTGATTGGATATAAGATTTACTATTCCAGTAGAGATAACTCTTTATTCAAAACCACCATATATGTTGCTTATGAGATGATCCGAGAGGACAAGAAGTATGATCTATTTGAGTTGCTTCAGATTGAGTTAATGAAGAACTTGGAAAAAATCAAGCAAGACAAGAAACATCTGTTCAGGTAAAGAACTATGATCTTGTGTCTATTTTCTACTTCATGAATGAAGTTCTGGGAGTTGGACAAGTCCAATGGGCTTATGACAGACCTATGGAAGTAAAAATCAGAGAATTATTATATAATGTTGGTGACACTAAGGCCCAGAAAGCTATTTTATGGGGCTATTTCAAGAACTTTCAGAGTGAAATGCATGAAGGGAGAGAATCCCCAAGATTGTAGTTGAGAAATTTTAAGATACAATTTACTTCATGGTGGATATTGACCAATGTCTGATGGAAGCTGTTGAACCCAAGATTGTATGGATCATGCCCATGGAGTATGATGTAGACGAGAACATATTGGATCTATATGCTCAACATTTGTTAAGCAAACCAGTAGATCCCTTTGAGGAAAGATTTGGTACTTATGCTGAGAAGAGATTGAAGCTGCACAAGCAATTCAAGAAACCAAAAATTCAGAGAAAAGAGAGGAAAGAAGTGGAAGCATATGTAGAGAGCAGAGGGATTTATAAGGAGGCTGTTCAGGAAGCGAGGAAGAGAAATATTTTACCTACTGAGGAGCCAACGAAGCAGTAAAAGGATAAATTGGAAGTCTCTGCTCCAAAGCCTAGTCAGTCAAGGAGCTTTGCACCCTCCTCCGGTCCTCAAAGACTCGTAAGATCTCCAAAACCCCAAGCCAAATCATCCGATGGCGAAGGGAAGAGGAAGAAAGAAATGGGATCTAGAGTATATGTTACAACTTTTGATGATGAGGAGACATAATCCGATGATGCAGTTAAGGAGGTAAAGGACAAAGCAGCTAAGGCCACTAAAGTTGCTCAAGAGAAGCCATCTTGTGGAGACAAGCCAAGCAAGAAACCAAAAACCTCCGGAATAGACTCGGTAATTAAGCAAGTAAGAGTCACAATCAAACCTCCTATGTCATTAGACGAAATTATGGATGAGGTTGTAAAGAATGGAAATTTGAAGCCAATGTCTGAATGGTATGACAATTTTGATGATAATGGAAAAATGACTTTAGAGGAAGCTACAATTAAATACTTGAACATCTATAATAAGGTACTTATAGAAATAATGTCAGAGATTCCAAAAGGTTTATATGATATTTTGGAAATGAGAAAACAAACTGCTAAAGTTGAAGATAAAATAGTGAAGGAATATGTAATTGTTAACATATGTACGGTAATAGCAGTTGAGGAAATAAAAAGAATACTCAAGGAAGCCCATCAACATTTTAGAAGTAAAACCAGGATAATTAAAATTATGATTGGGAAAGTAGATGAAGTAATAAAGGATACTGAGACAATCCTAAAGCCAATTTTGTAAAGGAATCAGTATGATGTTGTCTCATCTACTTTGACATCACAAAAATATCAGCCCAAAGAAGATCAAGCTAATGTAAGTGTTCCATCTGCTCCGTAAATGGAAGATATAGTTAAAGATAAGAAGGGAGATGAGTTGAATAAAGGTGGAGAGGAGATAGGTAATGATAATGAGGACGAGGATACACAAAATCCTCTAGATCAACCCATGGATACAACGCCCTCAGTTGAGAATCAAGCTCTGGTTGTTGATGATGCAGGTCTTAAAGAGGTCAAGACAGAATTAGATGCAAAAGATAAGAAGGATGCAACAAGAGACACTGCAGATGATGTAAAAGACTTTCTTGAAAAAGAAAAGCAAATTTTTGATGATCCGACATTGTCTCAAGGGCCAATTAACTTAGATTCTCTCTCTCTGATCCAAAAGCTAAAGCTAGCATCTCTTGCATTGGCTAAGGCAAGAGAAGAGATCTTAAAGTCTCACATAGAGGACAATGAGCTTGTGAGTCTTTCATCTGGCATCTTGGAGAAAATAATGCTTACATTTCATAAGGATACATCTGATTCTCCTTCCAGCCAGCTGAAAATTTTGATCAATTCGGTGAGTACTCATTTTGAGTCATTGGAGAAGTCAGCTGAGGTAAAGGTCCATGGTGAATTTAATGCCAAGAGGCTCAGAACATTGAAAAGAATGATTTCCGATGATAGAGTTACATTAGATACTTGTGTTAAGAGAATTCAAGATGCATTATCCGAAGGTGGTAACATTTATAAATCATGTCTATCATTGTCAAAGTTCACTGAGAATATTGAGAAGAAGTCCAAGGAGCGTGAAAAGCAATTAGTTGAAATATCTCAGTGTAACAGAGGAGATTTTCTACCTCAAGGATGATAAATCCAAGAGAACAAAAAGACCCTCTGATACCTCACTCAAACTGGCGCTAAGATGAACCAGGGGATAAAAATGACAAACTAGAGAAACTACTCACAACCCAAGACTCTGAGACGGCTCTGTCAAGCCTCTATCCTAAGGACGAGCGCAAGTCTGGGATACCAACGTGACACACTTTTGTCTAGTATGGACATGGTACATAACCCATACAGAAAGCTCCAATTGTGAGTATAATGCAGTATAACACGAAAAACAAGTAAACTAAACTAACAGATGTGGAATATGAAAAAAATTGGATAAAGTAGAAGGAGAGAAGGTGAGAAAGAGACTCACAACCGGTCCACGATTGAAGCCTCCCACAAGGTTACCATCTTCCTATGATTATTCACCTACACACATGAGAGAGAAAAAATGTTGGGGGTTGTGTTTTGGAGTCTACCATCTGCCTAAATCAGAACCCCATTTTGGTGTTTCCACCTCCACAGACAACCCAGATAAAATCCATGGGGAAAATAAATGATAAAGATAATTGAATGACAATGCAAGATAAAAGAATGATAATGCATGAGATAAATGGAAAAGAGAACAAGTAAACTCCCCTTTTCAAGATGTTACGACAATAGTGCTATGAGCTATCTGGAAAGCTGAAACAATGGTGGTCTTCGTAATAGGAAATGTGAATGTTGTCCCAAGAGATATCGCCAAGAGCTTCAACTTGTAAAAGGTAATCTAAAAAATGCCAAAAGATCCTAAAAATGCTTTCAAACAGGAGAGATATAGGCCCTGGAAGGAAAATCGACATCGGTGGGTGCATGAAAGAGCATTACGATTCCTTCCAGGCCCAGGCATAATGCTCAAACAACCACCTGCAGGCTATCAGATTCGTGGGACACTAGCATGCCTCACAAATGTCTCTACACCATGCCATAGTCCCCGAAGGTGACAGGTTGGCGGAGTTGGTAGAGATCAGCTTGGAGTTGATGAAGTGATCCCGGGTGGACAAAGGCACAAAGGTGGTGTAATGCCCCGCCAGGAAACCCTGAAGGGATAAAGCTAAAACACAAGAATAGAGTGCAAATAATTTAAAAAAAAAAAGTTAAAACAACATAATGATACAATGAGTTAATCATTAAGTTCAGAGTACACAATGGTTGACTTAACTAACACCTAAAGAGTTTCCCAATGTGATTACTTGATTCAACACTTAACTCAACTCATGCTAATTAATCCAATTAAGTTGACTAACTTAATGATATGATAATACCTTAAACAAAGGATAAATTCGCTCAGTAGATTAAAAATATAGATAACATGATTAAGTTCATCCATTAAAATTTAACCATACATTAAGTTCAATCTTGCAATAAAGCACATGTCATGCATCTAATCTCCATGCATACTTTAATTGCATAAAAAAAACCTAATGAATACTCTTCCATTATTCAAATTTACATTCTTCATGATCCATATTACAACATTTACTAAGATAAATACATGCATGCATTTAAGATTAACATCATCTAATCCACATTATACATTTAAACCATAAAGCCATCCATACATGCTAAATTAAAAAGGAAACCAAAAAACATAAATACCACATAACACCGAAATGATATCGGAGTTCACCCCTAGTGGGCTACATCTCCGGGTTTGGTCAACTGCAAGACCCCTCTGATAAATAATAGGGTGAAGAATACATACAGTTCACATCATTTACATCCTCCCATCAAGGCGTACATAAACCAATAATACATACGACCACATCGGTCCAATAGATACATGAATGATCCCAGAAAAAGAAAAGGATCCATCTGAACATGATAAGAAGCAATAATAAAAGAATAACTAGAGCATCCGTAAAACTAAGTCTTCGCAACCCATCATAAGAAACCCATGGTCTATCATGAATACCAGGTTCTCACAAGGGCAACACAACTAGATATGAGTCCACAACAGTGCTCCTAGCAAAGACAACACAAACTGCACACTAGTGAACATAAGGGACAAGTGTCATCACATAACTTGGTATGGTTACCCTGGCAGGCCTCAATAGGTCCCGACCCCATCTACTGGGTTACCCTGGCAACCTTTCCCAAACCTCTGACCCATCCAAGCCTCATGTGGACCCAACACATTCTTTTGTGAAGACAAGGTTGTGGGTTTGCCATTTCAGGCCTTCTCACTGCATGTCGAGTCTATACTAGCCCTCATCCCATGCATGAGGCACAATTATCTTACTTAGCATTTTCATTAACTAAACTCTCTAATGTGCTATTAGGTTATCACTTATTTAGACACACTCTCGATGGGTTACCCTGCAACCACTTTGGGCGCGACCCCCACTCGAAAGCCACTTTCCCATATGACACTAGACCATAATCAAACGAAACTCCAAAAACCAAGGTATACACTAGGTCAAGCATATAGAGTTCAATACGGTAGAAATACCCACCTAGCTAAACAAGTCCTCACATGAGGTGCACTGACTGACGATTCTCTGACTAGAGACATAACCAGCTACAGTCAACCACATAACCACAACCAATACTTGCAATCAAGGACATGACCAAATACAAAACCATCACATGAAAACATTCAATACCCGAGATCAAGGACATAAGCGGATTCCAAAGTAGATATACGACAATATCCAACAATCACAATCAAGGACTTTCCATTTCTTAATCAAATGCGAATACAAAAAAATAAACATGCATAGGCATAAATATGAAAATGATAATCTTTTTCCATATTGTTTAGAAATACAGATCGATCAAGTTTCCAAATTGATCTAAACATCCATAAATAGTTTTGGAAAAAATCGCCATTACATAACAATTTCACTAGCAAAATTGCAATCGTAAGATCATGCCTATAATCCAATACATAAAAATAAAACATTATTAAATGTATTTTCTCATCTAATATCCATATTTCATTAAGAGAAAATGTCATCAATTCTCTAACTCTATCTATCTATCTTCAAGATTCCCCAATTAACATATCATTAAAACTCAGAAATCTCCAACTAATATGTTGTTTTAATTTCCAAGAATTAACCAATAATATAATATTTCCTTTCCAATATTCAATACTATAATATTTCCTTTCTTAAGATTTCCCAAATAATATAAATATATCATTTCATTGCTCTGAAATTTACTAAATAACATAAATTAATTCCACTTTCTAAAGTTACCAAAACCCATATGTTATTTATTTTTAACGAGCTAAATGTAAAAATATACAATTTAAATCTCAATTTAAATATATTCTAATTAAAATTAAAATATATATAAAAATATTTAGTTAACACCGCAAGAGAGATTAGCGGGGGGCAGCTACCTGTCGGTAGTGCTGCTACCAACCGGTAGTGCGGCTACTAACCGGTAGCAGACGCTACCAACCGGTAGTGCGGCTACTAACCGGTAGCAGACACTACCAACCGGTAGTGCTGCTACCCTACGGTAGCAAGAAACTACCAGCCCACGTGGTGGGTATTCCCTGTCATGTGGGTTAACATATAATTTTTTAATTTTTTTTTTTTCTCATTTAAAAGAAAACCCCTCCCAAAAGCATACGCAGTCTCAGACCGAGACAAAATAAACAAGTTAATTTCCAAAATAACAATGATTTTCAATGTCATTGTAATTTTGGAATAAATAGTCCCAGAAAGTTAAAACTGGGAAGAATTCTCCAACCAAGTTTCATATTTGGGCAAATAGAATCAATTTACTCATAATCATCCAGCTAATTTGCCAAACACAAACTTATTTCACAATTCAAGAACCAAAATAAGAGATTCAAAAGGAAATTTCTTAATCAAAACCTACACACCCACTTTCAAGTATGAAAAACAATTTGAATAAACAAGAATTGATCTGGAGGTTGAGAAAGAAAGCAAGGAGGTTTCAAATTCGAGATTTAACTACTACTCTTCCTTAATCCACAAATCTGAAATATTTTTTTTCAACACACACTCAAATTTCTTCCAAATCAAAACACTCTCTTTTAGCAAAAACCAAGGAGATAAACAAGAATCCAACCTCTATCAGCAATCTTGGAGAATGATTCAATGAAGAGCTCAACCTGCAAGCTCAACAAATTCCTTCTCCCCCAAATGCCCAAAATTTCCATTCCAAAAATAACTCTCCCCAAAATATTTTCCAAACCTAGGTTAAAAAGGAATATTTTTGACCAAAAGTCCATTTTAGGTTTAAAATATTTTTCAACCAAATAAAAATCATTTCCCAATAAATTTAATATGCACAAATAGCTTTTCTTCCAAAATAGATTTTCTTAATTTAATTAGAACTAACATTTCTTTTTTCAAAATGTCAAAGAGGGTAAAATATTTCTACTTTCAAATACTATTTAACCTTTCCTTTCAAAATGCATATACTAAATTAATTAATTCATATTTAAAAATAACCATATAATTGAACTTGCTACAAACATGAATTGAGCAATTCTAATTAATGATTAATCACACAAAGGGGTCCTATTTAATTTAGTCCCTTAATTTAATAATGCGCAAAAGAACACATTTACTCAAATTAAATACTTAGGATAAAATACTCAATTTTACTACATGCACAATACACAACCCAAGAAAGCCAAACAGATACACGACCCACATACCCAACCAAAGGGGAAACTGACGGACGATTGACGATGTTCACTTGAGCACGACTAGGGTAAAATGAAGGTCTTAGGACCACCTAATCCGATTCCTTAGGACCAACCAGGTACACTCAAACCTGCGAATCTAGGTGGAGATGAACCTCGTACCTATGCGGTACTGTACCTCCAATCTCCTGCAACCATGAGCCACACATGCATACATATATATTTAATGAAAGTGTTAGCTCGAGATTAATAACATGAATCGAGAAAACACATAAAATTACATAAGAGTCGACGCGAAAACACATTTACAGGTACACACAATAATCATAATATCTGAATTTAACATTACAACCTGGTAAATCAACCATTCAAGAATGCCACTTAAAAAGTCAACCAAGGTCAAACCACTTTAAAAATCTGATTAGGGCAGGGGTACTACAGGTGGCAATACCCGACCTCTGATGGCATGGAGGAAGGCGCCATTTGTCATGTTGAGTTTGCATAGGGTGTAATTTTTGATATTACATTTTGCCCCCACTTTAGCGAGCATGTCTTTTTCGAGAGATGTGCAGATAAAGTAGAGGAAGATAAAGAAAAGAGTTGCGATAGGGAGGTAGATTGTCGTTGATTAGATGAGATTGCCCCCAACAAGAAGCATATGAGATTTGGAATAGATATTGCTAATTGATACATCACAAATATGTTAGCTGCAATCTAACATATCAGATGGCAAGATAAAGGATAGATTTAAAAATTGGTAATAGATAAGATTGTGTAACAGAAATGAACCTCGCTTTGGAGGAAAGCCCCTAGTTACGAAAAGATACGAGATAAGCGACCACTATGATATAAGATGCACTGGTATGGATATCAAAGAGTGTTATGCTAGATATCCATACGATAGGGTGATGATGTATGCTAGTATGGATGACCATATGATAGGGCGATAAAATATGTCGGTATGGATAACCATACAATAGGGCGATAGATATGCCGGTATGGATAACCATATGATAGGGCGATCATAGATATATTTGCCGGCATGGGTAGCGATACGATAAATAGCCATATGATTGAGCAATCGAAGATAAATTTGGTAAGTAGTAGATAGGCCCCTACCAAGGTGAGCAAAAGAGATAAATCAAAAAGATCAAGTGGTTTGACCCCCACCCAGGCAATTATGATAAGGAGAAGATCAAGTGGTTTGGCCCCCACCTAGGAAAAACATGAAAAAGCGAATGGCAATAAAGTGAAATGCAAGAAGCTAAATGACAAATAAAGAGCATAAAGATCATGCAAAAATGCAGATATGATGGCCCCCCCTTAGAATGATATGCATGAAAGGCATGTTATTCTAAGGAGAAGAGCAGTTGTGGCACGTCAACATAAGGAGATGTTTCTGTGGAATGTCACCAATAGGTGGTGATACATAAATTCCCACAACATCGATAATGAAATGCAAGAGGATAGGGGGATCCGATAGGCTGGCATTAGAACCCATAACAGTGACAAAAGACATGTAATAGAATTGCGAGATGGGTATATCATCATAGCGCCAAAGTTCTCAAATTTGAAGAAGAGCACATGAAGACAAAGATAAAATAAAAGGCTGGGTCAACATGGAAGAAGACACAAAAGATTCCCCTAACGCTTTGCATCATCTCCAAATATTGAAAAAGCAAGATGCGACAAATAGAGGAAGTAGAGAGACAAATAGAAGAAGATATACGTTAAAAAATCTCTTGTATCCAAGCACCTATAGAGTAACTCGGGTCCTCCTGGAGAGCACAACAGATAAAGACAATCAACCTCCCATATCCAAGTGCCTATGAAGAAACTTAGGTCTTACGGGAGGGAACAAACATGTAACACTAGCACTGGAGAACAAAATCATGCACACATGCAAGTAGATGGAGATAAAAGATAATCAATCTAAAGGTCATCATATAGAAGATCATTGTCCTCCTAATCTAGATCATAGGGAGAAGAAGGAAGAGCTCGGAGAGGGACAACAATGAGAGCTTCATCGGGTACCTCACCAACAGCGAGGGCAAGGGACGAAGCAACAACAACGTTTGTGTTCACAGGCTTGGAGGAGGTAAGGGTCAACAATCACGTGAAGATTGTGGACAAGGCCGGGAT
The DNA here is from genome assembly GCF_030272615.1 of Cryptomeria japonica. NCBI lineage: Eukaryota > Viridiplantae > Streptophyta > Pinopsida > Cupressales > Cupressaceae > Cryptomeria > Cryptomeria japonica. Next base: position 373,183,298 of record NC_081407.1, on the reverse strand, counting down.
ATCCTCCAAGGATTCGAACATGAAAGCCTTCGTAGAAGAAGTAGGTGACTCACTTGGAGAAGATAAAACAAGGAAATGACTGCTAACCTCTAGACGAGGGGCATTGACAAATTCAGGCAAAGACGGGGCCTTCTCAATTACACACACAAAAACATGTAAACCGATAGGCACTGAAATAGGCATAGAAGAGGGCGGGGATCATACCTACAAGGATTTTCGATATCAAAATTCTACAATAGGGCCCTGCTCAAAATTGAGTTTGGGTCGCACAAGAGAAACGGGTCTCCTGTCAACCGTAGCAGGCTGAAGGACTCTAGGAAAGCTCAGATGCTGAAGCGACTGCGAAACATGGGGAGTAGAAAGAGCTGCACTAGACGTCACCTGTATATGTAGCATATTAATGGGTTGAGATAATGAAGGCATGTCCAACAAAGAGGTGATAAGGGGAAGCTCTAGAGAAGGGGCAATGAAGACCTGTGCCTGTTCAGGGGGAGGTTCGTCAAGAGGCCCCAAAGCAGCTGGAAGCAAAACTGAAGAAAATGTATAAACAAGAATGCTAGACGAAGTAGGAGATGATGCGACAGAGCTGGGTGCCGCAAATGTAGCAACAACCTGCAGAGTGACATCACACTCTTGAGCCATGGCCCATCAATTGTATTTATGCTCATGCGCATGCTGATTACAATGAAGATGAGGGCCACCAATGGAAGCCCGAGAGGATTTAGGAGCATCATTTTCCATAGGAGAGGCCTCCAGAACCATGTCAGGGATAGGAGAAGGCCCAACCGATGAAGCAAGAGGTGCATCCAGAATAGGCACAACATTCACAGCAATGGGTGCCCTAGCCCACTTCACTCGAGGAGCGACCGGGGGAATGGAGGGTACTGACGTGGGCTACGAAGTAGGAGCGAGTGATGATGAACGAAATCGAGAGGAACACTTCCTTTTATCATAACAAGAGGGATGGGGGATATCGGCCATGATTGGGAGCTCAAAGGGAGGGTGGGTCGTAGACTTTAACAACATGGGTGCCTTTCCCTTGTCTGCACTAGTGCAGTCACAGGAATGAAAGACACCACTGGAGGTTGTATAGTCCTAGGCGAACATGGAGGTCTACCTAGAGGAGTAGGCTTAGCCTCGACCCCCAATGATGAGGGGACATGAGGCACCACCCGCTCCGTCATCAGAATAGATGGAGTAGAGGTCGATGCAGGGAGAGGCAACAAAAAACTAGACTGCGATGATTTAGGAGTTGACTCCCCTGTCTTATACTGATAGTACACGCGATATATCAAATAATCGCGGGGAAGCATGGGCCCCACTGGAGCACACCAAAAATGATCTAACAAAAAATCCCCACGGGCTACTAGGGGTCGATATCCAATATCTTGGATGACATGTGCCGAACCCTCATGGGGAAACTTGAGGCACTTATGAATCACTGATGAGACCGCCTTCATAGCAATCAACAAGGAAATTTCGAGAAAAAAGATGAGGACCGTGGCAAAAGTGCACACGGTCCAACCAAATTTTTTCAAAATTTTCAGGGATGATAGGTATTATGATATTATTGCGGAATCCAGAAAAAACAATTGATTTGGAGATGTCTAGATCGGTCAAATTTGCAGTAAAAGGTCGAAAATAGAAATATCTTAAAAATTAGGGTTTTATGATTTAGCCATTGAATTTGCAGAATAAAGAGACAGATTTGAATTGCAATTTTGAAATAGAAATCAGATCTGAAAAAAGTAATTAAAATTTTAAATTTCACAAGCTTAATTTTCTCAAAATGAAAAGTTAGGGTTTTTGTGCAATTAACCTCTAAAATTTGCAAATAGATCAAACTTGGAAATGAAAATTTGAAATTCAAATTGCAATTAATTAGATCTAACAAATAAGAAATCAGAATTAAGATGTAGGACGTTGACTTTACCAAAATGTAAAGTGGAAAATTAGATCCTAGTGACTCCCCACCTAGGAGAGAGAAAGGAAGCCACTAGGATGATTTTCACTTGGGAGAAATTTACATTCAAAAGAGACGCTTGAATCCACTAGATCCAAATCCAAGGGAAACAAGGATGCAAATTCCAAGTGGATTGAAAGGGTTAAAGTGTGATTTACCCTCTTTTGTAAATGAGAAAGTTGACTATGTGGAAAATAGAGAGAAAATGAGTGAAATGAAGAGCTACCAGTTCGGGATCAAGTCAACCTCGAAAGAATGATCATGTAGAGAATGAACAAGAGGGTTAGAGTGCTCCCTCGCAATAATCGAAAAAGGATCATTTTCATCAAAGAGAAGATGAATATCATCAATGATGTCTCCCAAATCTGCATTGTAGGATTCCACAAACAAACCTACAATGTCTGTCAAGTACTCATTCCAAAAAATTGAAGCTGGAAGACAAGATATATCCTGCTACACTGAATCACAAGAAGGCAAAACTGTCACTCTATCCGCATTATCAGGTGCAAGAGGTGATGTGATATCAATAGGAGGAGATGGAATGCAAGGCTTAAGAATGGGGTCACATGTGAGAATCCTCAAGTTCAAGTACCCAAAGTTCTCCTCAAAATCTGAATCATCACACTTCTTGTTATCATCATATGTAGAATCATCATGTGAAGAATCATCCTCATCAATAGGAACAAAATCTGAAAAGGAATATAACCGAGATGCATGATCCACAACCCTAGTCGCAATGATAGCTCTATTCTACAAGTTTCTAATGAAAACTAACTGAGGTGTGAACTCCACAATTTTCTTTGTTGCCCCATGTGTGATTTGATAGATGGAAATAAGATTGTTTGTCAAGTGGGGTACACACAACACATTATTGAAGGAATTATCCCCAATGGCAATAGTTCCTTTCCCAATCACATCCATGTATGTATGATTGCCCATTAAAATTTGCAGCATGGTGCAAGGCTCAAATGTAGAAAACATAGTCTGCGAAGATGCAATATGATGAGAAACCCTTGAATCTAGAAGCCATCTACCTGAATCACGACTTGAAGTAGCACAAAGAGCTTGTCCTTTTCTTTTCCAAAAAGAGTGAGTCTTACCACTTGTTGAGGCCATGAATGCTTGCCCTTTCCCCTTTTATTTTGAGGAAGTGGAAGGTGATGAATCCTCTTTCTTGAAGGCATTAGGCAAATCAATGTTGTTCTTTTTGAGGATGTGCGTGAGCTCATCAATCTTCTTAGAATGACAACGATGCTCCTCATGACCAACCTTTTTACAATAGGCACAAGTAGGTCTCTCCTTCTTTGGTGAATTGTCCTTCTTGGAAGAGGATGAATCTCCTTGTTGTAGAGAAGGTGGTGCTTTGTCCTTAGGCTTTGATTTGCCTTTCTTCTTGTTTGAGTTATCCTTTCCTTGATTTCCAAGTTGTTTCCTTGATTTGCCACTAATGCTTGAAACTTAGAAGTCTTAAGAATGCCCATGCTTATCAACTTAGTTTGTCCCATCATCAACATTTCGGTGAAAGCATCAAATGTAGGCATTGTGTAGATTGAACCCATTGTCATCCTATGGGTTTCAAAACTAGAAACAAATGCTGCATATTCTTGTGGAAGTTTGCCCATCAAATTGAAGATCAATTGAGTATCCTTCTTGTCAATGCCACAATCCTTGAGTTGTGCCCTCAACTCTTTTGCCTTAGTGACATAATCTTGTATAGTATCAAAGTTCTTGGGATCTAACATGGTGAGATCACTATCAATTTGATATCCCCTAATCTCATCAACTTGACCATGCAAGTCTTGAAACTTTTGCCAAGCATCCTTAATTAAGGTACTTTTTTCAATATGAAAGCTGAGATCCTTTGATACATACTTTCTTAAGGTACCAATTGCCATGATGTTCTTAGTGAGCCAATCCAAGTGAGAATTATGATCAACCTTAGGATCAGCGGGAGCAACAATAGTTCCATCAATGTAATGAGTTAACCCTTTTTCCATTAGTTTACTCCATGCATCAATTTTTCAAGTAGCATAATTATGAGGGGTTAAAAGAGGAAACTTAGGAGAACCCATAGTAGAAAAAAGAAAGAACACAAAAGCAAAAGAGATGCCCCCCCCCAATTCACTCAATCAAAGTACCCCCTAGCACTTTATATGCAGTGTGTGTACAATAGGCCACTTGCAAACAATGGCAAGGTGGACTTTTGATTTTGTTTTACAATTGCCCCAATAGGCTTAGAACTACAATGCAAAAGACCAAAAAGATAGATCTATGCAATACAAGTGCCAAATTGGTCAAAAAAGACCATATGATGAAAGTACAATTTCCAATCAAAATCACTGAAAATTGATAGCAGATTATGAAAGTAGACAAAAAATTATGCATTAAAAAAAAAAAAGACACCTAAAAAGGAGTTCGTATGAGCCCAAACGGAGTCCTGGAAGTTGCAGAAACGGGGATTGGACAAGTATAGTCACCAAAAACTAAATTTTCTAAAAAATATGTCCACCCAAATCAGAAAATAACAACACCATGTGAAATTACACAAAACTTAGCCCATTTCAAAAAAAATTGCACCAAAAAAGGAGCAAAAACGAGCAAGATATGGCCATTTGAAGTTGAACTCCAAAATCAAAAAGCTCAATGAGAGGGGTCTGCTAGATTCTCAAAAAAAAGATGACGTCAAGAACCACTGTGTTAAATTTGATGGCCGTATGACCGTTGCAGAAAACTTCACTCCCCTGCTGACTATACGTCCGAACTGTACAGACTGATGACGTGTCACAATCCGATTGGTGGAAAAAGATGATGTACCGTACGGATCTGCTGACGAGGATGCTCGGGTGGCGACCGTACAAATGATGTAGAAGTCTGTGTGGTAGGTCAACTGGGCAGGCCGTACTGCTAATGTGGCATTGAGTTGGCGTACAGGTGTCGGGTGACAGGGCATTGAATTAGCGCGGAAGGAGTAGATGGCAGGAGGAATCAGAACATGCCACGTGGCACAAAAAATGGTCGGTTGCTAATGTCGGTGCCGTTGACGATTATGGAGAGTAGCCACCACGTGTGCAGGCTACCGGTGATGATTCCCGATAGCTACGGGAAGTCCAGGGACGGTGGCTAGAAAGGATAAGCCTGGTAGGAGGATGCCCAATGACGACGGGTGGAGGATGTGCAGTCGGAGGTGGCGGATTAGCCAGAGACGGAGGCCGACGGTAGACTGTCAACGGGGAGGAGCAGGCCGTCGGTAGGTGTAGCGGGTTGTCGGGAGGTACAGACGGCTGTGGCGAGAGGATCGATAGTGCCTGCAAACACGCAGGTTACGTACGGTACGGGGGGTGGGGTAAAATCCCCCCCCAAATAATAGAATTTTTGATTTTTTTTTTATTTAACAATAATACTTTAAAAAAAAATGAAAAACTACGAATTTAAAATAATGAAAATTTGGAATAAAATTTGCAGAAGAATAAAATTATTATTTTTAACAAAAATCGTATCGTACAGCCTAATAGGTTGATTTTTTCCTCTAAGCCCCGAAATTGACTCCTCACCCAATATAGGCAAATTTATAGTCAAATTTCATGGAAACGGCTACCTGGACTCAATGGTGAGGTCAGATTTGGTCTAGGATGCCTCTAGAAGATGTTTCTCCTCAGATCTGCCTCTTGACCTCCTTCAAAATCTCTCCAAAGGCTATACAGAGGTGCTCCAACCGCTCTGATACTATGTGAGATTATGCTTGAAGCAACCAAGATCAAAGAGACCATAAGATAGCACAGTGATAAGAGAGATAAAATATGACAAGAATAAACTGTATTCCTATGAAGATGCAAAAGAGATCAACTGGATCATCAGAATTGTTACATAAAATGTAGATGAACATGCTTATAAAGGCAAGACTAAGAGACAAGAGAGCACACAATGATGACATGTGGCTCAATGAGATGCAAGGGTAGGCAGGAGAAATAGTAAAATATTCCACATGAGGTGGATCACCCAAAGATGGAATGTAACAACAAGATCACACCATAAAAGGTGGAAATTCTCCTACATACAGACTCCCAATGTATCACATCTACCTAAGTGTCTCATATGCAAACTACAATGTTCTGCATGTACCTAAGTAAACTTAAGTAAAGTTTAATTATATCCAAGATGAATAAATAATTACACCAACAGTAATAAATGCTATTACATCACTATTTTTTAGTATATTCGTTTTTTATGTGATCTCATTCATGCAGAATTATCTTCAACAAAGCAAAAAAGGAGAGCACTTTTCTGCAAATAAGTAATTAACGCCATAACATAAGCATGATTCTGAATGAGACACTAAATCTGATATGTGATCTCATTCATGCCGGAGAGACTGATAGTGTCGCCAAATAAAGAGAAAGAACAATAATCATGAAAATCCATTGCCTTTGACAATAAATTTAATATATCAAAATTTAAAAACTTTTGTGAACAAAATTATTAACTGATCTCCAAAGACTGTTTCTGTAATTTTCCTTTGCATCAGTAAACCTAAACTGTTTGGAGCAGGACAAACAGGACTCAAATCTTAAATAGCTAACTTCTCATTGGCAACTCAATTAGGGCAAAGCCAATCCATCTACAGACCAGATGTCAAAAAAAACCTCCATTATTATTTACTGCAGGCCTCATATAAAACATGCCCTTTTGATTCTCTTTCATTGATTTTTCCACCATATCTGTGCAGGAATCTGGAGGCTGAACTATTGCAGTAATGCCTGAATGGATCTTAAAATTGGAGGCATTCTGGTCCTGAAAGATTCAAGCCTTCTTTCATAGTAGTCAACTGAAAACAGTGAGAGAGAAAGCCTGATGACATCTTCATTCAGCGAAGAACAGTGCTTATGATGGGAATATGAGTGGAGAGGATGCAAGAAATTCATGTAGAGGCGTTTGAATCCGCCCATGGTTGCTACCAGTGACTGTAGCCTCTCTGTTTCAAAAACAGATGAAGGACAGATGTGTGTACATATGATTTTCCACACATATTCACTTTCTGCAGCTTGCTGACACCCTTTGCTAACACAGGAGATGATGCCCACTGACTTGGCATCAAGGTGCTTCAAGATTTCTTCCAGAATATCCACGTTGTTGCCAAATACTGCACGGCTTGCATGGGAATTAGAGTTACCAGCTGTAACTTCACGTCCTGCAACTTTTTGTACTTTGGACTCCATGGATTCCCCCACCCTGCTCATTCTTTGAAATTGAATACTTATGATAAAATGGGTACGTTCTTCTACTTATATAGAGCTAGATATTACAGTGAATTGTAAACTGTCAAAACAAACTAATGGGATAGACTCCATCATTAGATAAACATATCAATTATGCCAATTTCTTTGGGACAAGCTTATAATATAATAGTGTTTTAAAGTCTTTAAAGTCTTGCTTTTATATTATTTTAATACCGTCAAGTTTGTTTTGGTGAATTTTTTTTATTAGATTAATTTTACACTCATGACAAACATAAAAAAACAAGTAAGAAAACATACAAGTGAATTAAATATAAAGTATGATTTTTTCAAAAGCTCTAAATTGAAATGTTCTTAAGTAATCCTTATCAATGTCAATGATTATTTTATGATTGTTTTATCATAAGTTTAATGTTTAAGTGGATGTCTTTAATTACCATGACAATGAATTTAATGTTCAAATGGATGTCTCCAAATACCAAGACATATTGAATTGTAACAAAAAAGTATGAAATCTTGGGATTAATGTCATGAGCATACAAATGTGTAGAATACCTAAAATCTCTTACATCTATTTTTCAAGGGCAAATATCTTTTATTGGTTAGAACATCTCTCAATACAACCAATCTAAAGAAGAGGGTTAAACTTGTATTATTAACTACGATAATATTAGTAAAAAAACCTAGTAATAAGCATATGAAGTAAAATTCTCATTTAAAAAAAGTTAACAATTTTTTTAAAAGTTCAATTAAATATATATTTTTTCCTCCTCAAAATATTCACTTGGTTTCCGTAATAAATTGTTTACATATTATAATTTTATAAAATTATTTTAGTTTGTTAGATTTGTAATTTACATAAATGAAATTACATTTTTGTTGTAATGTGGTTGTTTCTATTTTTAATATTACATATATGCTTTATACTTCATTTTCAAATTTTTTTTAGAAACATAATCAGATACATCCATATTTCTTTAAACTATATAAATACACATAATTTTAATATGCAACCTTTTCATAAACATTCACACTAAAATTCAAACTAACTCAAACTAACTGTTAACATTTACATCACTCTACTTGAACTGCCAAAACAATGAGATCCACATATGAACAACAGCAGATGATATATTATATGAAGAAGAATCCAAGAATTCAGTAGGATAAATACAAAAAAGGACACCTTATTCTTAGTGAATGTCATTGCTGAAATGGCAATACCCATTTGAGTTTTTACTATTATGCCGGCACTTTTAATCAATGAGAAAGAAGCGATACAGTGCAACCATTGTTGTTTTCTATTCAAGCTTATCTATCCAAATATAACCAGTCATGTTCCAACTTACGGAGTCTTTATTTATTTATTTTTTATGATTAGTTACATATCTGGCATTAGAGTTCGAATCACTGTAACAGTGTCAATTACCAAGATATATGCCAAGTTCGAATCTATAATAGATTACTCTATTATATTTATTTTATGTTAACCTTTCATTTTATCACTGGATTATATGGTACTTAAAATGGACTATTATTGATTATTAATTATTATTAATTATTATTCAAATAATTAATAAGGTCTTCAATCACACAATTTATTTGGGTGTTTAAATGAATATTATTTGTCAATAACTTTAACTCTTCAAATTTTGTGATGATGAAAGATCAGTTGTTATCTAATTCTAAAATCTTAGCATTGTATCGTCTGTTTAACTGGAGAATCTTAGTACTATATCTTAATTTTTACCATTAATTTAATGTGGGTCTTTCTTTAAAATTTTAAATTTTATTTTTTATTTTTTTAAAGATAATTAATTTTGATGTATTTTACTATAAGCTGACAAAATCAATAGAATATATTAGTCCTAAATATTTTTAGTTTTAGTGATCTAATTTTATTTTAATTTATACTTGTTTTTCATCATGGAATGGATTGTAGATACAATTTTATAATGTTAAGAAATGTGACTCAACCTTGCATTCTAATGTTAAGAGCATAAAAAAATAAATTTTAGGTGATTTTAGAAAGTTCATTGTGGTTCCAAATCATGTTGAAACTAATGTTGATGTTTTTTTGTTGACCTTAAGTCTACTCCAAAATCACTTATCTAAGAGAAATGGATCAAACATTCTACATTGGAAGTTAGGGCCTCCCATGTAAAAAATGTAAACATCTATGACACATAGAGAATTGTAAGAAATAGTTACACTTGTTGACAAACACATGACACATCATAAGACATTTTTGAATGGAGATATTAGAGTTAAATTAAAGTGTCCAAATTGATAAATGAATAATGACGATGTTATTACAAGTGTATAGAATATGGTATTTTAGTCTTTGTACCCACCTTAGGATTTAGGTATTAGATTTTGACTAAGGATTTGGGTGGTTTTAGCTTGTGATTTCCTCTTTATCATTTGATGATTTTCATGTACTACGTCTCTTATTTATTGGATGCTTGAGATGGTAGTTTGATAGTTTAGTTTTATAAATATTATATGTACCTATGATAATACTTTAGTGCAATAAGAGATTATTAGAACTTATTTTAAATCTCTCTCTCTCCTAAGGATGAAGTTTTGATGAATGATGTTGATCTTTCTCCTAAAATGCTCCTCTCCCATAAGGATATGCTAGAGGAAGAGGATGATATCATAAACACCTTCCTTAACGTCACTTTACCTTCTATGCATGGCATTCCTCCTAGAGATGAAGCATTGATGGATATAGTTAATCCTTCTCCCAAAGTTTAGCTTACTGATAAAGATACATTGGAGCAAGAAGATGAAATCATTAGCACTTTCCTTGATTCTCTCTCCTAAATATGAGTCCTTAGAGAACAAAGAGCTTAATAAAGTAAATACTAATAATGTTTCTAGTCATGTGAGGCCTAGATTTCTTCAACATCCTACTCAACCCCCAAACCAACACATGATTGATGCTAACAAACCAAAGAGACCTCCTAACAATATCTCAAAAGTTGCAAAATGGATATGTGAAAGAAGTGATATGGAAAGACAATTGGAGAAAACATATGGTCCCAAAATACATCACAAATATAATTTTATTATCACAAAGTGAGATTCTAATGTTCTTCTCACTTCCATTTCTTCTCCTCCTCATCCTAAGAAACATGTTGATAAGGAACCTAATCTTGTTCACAAACTCATTGCCTTAAATTCAATATATTGAAATTTCAAAACTCAAAAACTTTTGTAAACAAAATTTGTAACTGCTTTTTTACTTTTGCACATAATATAATTTCTTTCCATCAATAAATCTAAATTGTTTGGAGTAGGACAAACATGACTCATAAATTTATTTATAAACAAAATAATTTTGTGTAAATTTATATCTCTTGTCTTTGATTATTCAACTAATTAGTTTCACATGTTCTTATGCATCTATTATTTATTTTCTTTCTAATGCTCACATACTCTTATACATTTGTCTTATTAACTAGTTTAATAAAAATAGATAATCACATTTATTTTTATATACATGTTATCCTTTTTGATCTATCCCCTTTTCTATCTTATGACTAGTTCATAGTCACATATTCATTAATGCTATCACCAAGTAGTCTTGCCTTAAATTAAATTTGCACTGATATCCCACTTTTATCCTTATTAACTAAAGATAAATAAACAAAAAAATTAATGAGACGTCATGTCTTTATATTTAAAGACATCCATTATATTCATGTCCCAATTATCAAGAATTATTTAACTATCATTCACATGTGTAAAATCAGATTGGTGCATTAAAGGGAATCTAGTTTTTCACAAATTTAGATGCATGCATTATTGAAGATTATTCTGATAGAGGGCCTGCACCCTTACATAGCAGTTAGACATCAAAATAAAGGGGTGTCACAAGGAGCGAGAACACCCAACATTAGGACCAACAAACACAACAAAAATCCAAAACCATCGAATAACATAAACTAAAACTAGATGCAAATAAAACCAAGACCAAACACAAACAACACCAAAAAACACCACCCATAGAAGATGCCAACCGATGGTCCACAATCTAAGGGTTTAATAGCTTGCTAGTCTTGTCTGAGCTTCTTAGCTTTTTTAGGAAAAGATGGTCTTTTACCATGCTCTTGCTAGGAGCAATATTATGGGATTCAACTTTCACCTTGATGACATGGTACTAATTGGCTCCAAAGTAGTACTAGCCACAATCTCCATGGGCCTCTTCCTCTTAGCACATGTCTTTGTTCAATCTCTTCCTAGATAACCTATATAAAAGATACATTTTTGGACACTATTTCCCTATTATACACTACAATTTCTTACAATTTTCTTTTCAGAATTTTTTGGTTGTCCTCTAGATGTCAAAGATATCCCTATCCATTTCTTTTCTTTCTTCTTCATTGCCATCCAGCCTCTATCATATTTGTCCTCTACCAACTAGTCAGTAGTCCTAGCCTCCACCTCAACCAAAGCCTCTAGTCTATTAATTTTCCTCTTAGCAATGTGGAGTTGGGATAGGAACCAATGAATGATTTCATTTTGCCTATTGTACATGATGTAAAGTTCATTAAATTTGTCCACTATCTCTAGTAACTCCCAAGCACCAGGGGACGAAATAGGGGAGGGAGGACGAGAATCCATAAGTGGCATATAAGGGTTAGGGGCTATCATAGTAACATTAGGGATATAATTATTAGGGGTCCATTCTGAGCCTATAGTCCAGGAGGAAGAGGAGTCCTCAGAGATAACCTCCTCAATGACCGACCCTTTGACAATTCTCTTTCTACAATTAGGCTTGAGTTTCAATATTATTCATCTTAACAATACACTAAAGATTGACCTACATTTCTATTTTTTTAGATAGCAGAGTGACTATAGTAGAGTTGGAGGCACCTTTACAATTAGTCTCTAGGTTGTTAAACAACTCCACGACTAGGGTAGGATTCGAAAAGGGGCCAATAAAGTTTATACTAGGGTTGTTGGAAGGGGACATAACCGACTAGAAATTATAAAGCGTGGGAATTAACCCATAGTGAAGGTGAAGCACTTCCTTAGACTTGATCATAACAACGGATTGAGTCAGGGATGAAAACATCTAGAAGGAAAAATACATTTTACACCGTGTCTAAAATGATTTAGCATAAGAAATAGTTGGTAGTACAATATTTCATACTTTCCATCTGGGGTGATGTATTTCATTAGGATTAGTGCACCCTCCTATTCTCTTGGGAGGTCCTTTCTACTAAATCCAATCTGCAAATGAGAGATTTTTTAGGGAAAGCCACACTCTCCACCAAGAGCCCAATAGTAGCTAATATGAGTTCCATAAAATTGGTGAAGGACACATCTCCCATGTAGACCTTTCCCTCATCCAAGAAGTGAGATAATTGTTCAAAGAGAGAGGTATTAAAGCCTTTCATATCCTCAACAAAGGTGAAAATATTTCTCCTTTTAATCTCAAACCAAATAACTTCATCCTTTTTAAAATTGTCACAATTATCCAGCTCAGTCTGTATAAGATCTCTCCCCATGGTATGCCAATTCTAAAAAAAACTAGTTAAAATGACAAGGAAAGGGTAAGACAAAGCTAAAATAGGAAAAAGGACAAACAAAAATGGTTTATGAAAAGGAGCCTCTTTTCAAAAATATAAAAGGCAATCTCCCCATCGTGTAATGATTATTAAAAATGAAGGAAAAGGCCATAATTAAAATGGAAGTCCTTAGATCTTTGCACCACATTTGTGCTTATGTCATCCTGGATTGCAACATGAACATCACTTGGTAGCTCGTGCAAGGTAGTCCACAGTTTAATAAAACTAGTGTACTGACCTTGATTGGCCAACCTATCAATAGATTCATTCCCCTCCTTAAGGGTGGGGGTGAGTCAAACTTGTCCAATTGTTGAAAGAATGTGCTAGAATTCAACCTTGAGTTCTTTCACGAGCCAACTTGGGGATGCTTCACCACAAAGAATCATGATTACATTTTTGGAGTCCTCTTCAATGATGATCTTTTGCAATCCTCTGTAGTTAGTAAGAGATATGTCGTAGAAGGCCCCACCACTTCAACTAATCTTGGAATCTAGATTCCAAAATTTGCCACATAGACCAACACAATAATTCCCTTTATATCCCTAATGATGCCACCCCCACCCACCCGACCCACATTACTGAAGATTGTTATTACTTATTATTTGTACATATTTTTTAGTATTGACCTAGGAGAATGGATTCTATTGTGACAAATAAATATCTCTACAAAGGTATTTATAAATAGTGACAATCCATAGATATTGTGAAGCACAAATGAAATTGCAATACATTAATCAAAGTGAAGAGAAATAGTCTAGATAGATCACACATTATAATATATGAACCCAAAATAATTTTGTAGTTGATTAGTTTCAAATTCACAAACTCATCCCTACAAAGAATCTAGAAATTATTGTTATTCCAAAACAATTATTGATATGTGGTCTACAGTTCCTAATATTCAAAACAAACTATATTCAAATCTTCATCAACCTTTATATACTCATAAGTATTAAATTAAATAAAAATATTTTTATTAACATTTCATATTTAAATTACCAAATTAATATTAAAATCATAATTTATAATTAAATCTAAATTAATTAAATTTAGTATAATTAATTAGTTTAATTAAGAAGGATGAAAGGACACTCTGCAAATAGACCGTTAAAACAACCTAGGGATGATAGATCTGGTAAGCCACATAATGGAAGGGAGGGAGATATACTTAGTAAGGTAAAGGGAGGAATTGGTGATCAAAATGGCCTCGAGAATATAAGGGAATCCCAAGAAGTGGATAATCAGGAAGACTCCTAATCTCCATGTTCATCCTCGATGCATAGTATATATCAAACAATTGATATAGCAGAGGAAGTTGAAGTAGAAACTAAATTGTTTGAGGAATTGGAAATTATTTGCAAAATCATTGGGCCTAATTTCAAACAGAAAAAAATTAGGGCATGGGTGGAAGAAAACTAGGAAAAAAACCATCAATTATAAAATTTCTACCAAAAGGTTTTTTGTTGTCATCTTTGGAAGTACAGAGGAAAAGGAGAAAATCTTGCAAAATGGACTCTAGTGTGTGAATGATCATCCACTATTTATGAAACCATGGTGCCCAAATTTTGGTCCTCTAAACTTAAACCCATATGATAGACCAACATGGATTAGAATCTATAATTTACCAACAAAATATTTGTCAGAAGAATGCTTGGAAAAAATTGGAAGATCATTGGGAACTCTTATGGAGATAGATGTAGAATTGGTAGACAACAATTCATACATCTATGCAAGAATTTGTATCACGAAGGTTAGACCGATACTAAAAAAAAATTGGTTATGTGTTCAAGGCAATTGGTTGTAGCAAATAAAGATACAAGAAGAAAATAATTTTTGTTCATGATGCAATAAAAGAAATCATGTACAAAAGGACTACAGAGTGAAGGCTAAGATCACAAAAAAATGGATGCCAAAGGAGCAAAACATTGTTCACAAGAAAGATGCAGCCGCATAGAAAATAAATGATAATCATTGTGAAGGGGAGTCAAATTTGATAGAGAAAGTGGGTGGTAGAAAACACAACACTTCATCATTTGCTAAAGACAGTCAGAGGCAAAATGATGGTCCGCTAATTGTTGAAACATATAGAAATACAGATGGGGAAAACATAGACAATGAAGTGGAAGAGGCAGATTCAGACGAGAACTTTTTTGAAATAGATGAATTAGGTATAACATATCCCCAATGTATTAGCCAATCGACTAATATATTACTTAGAAGGAAGAAGGGAAGAGAGAGGGAGAGTAATAAGTAAAAAAGGGAAGATAAAGAAAAGGAGAAAGGAATTGTAAGTGTGGCTGGTTTCCTGAACATGACCAAGGGAGGAAAAGCCTCCATTGGGGATCAATGAAGATCATTAAATGGAATGTCAGGGGCCTATCAATCCCTAAAAAGAGAGACTTACTTAGGTTCAATCTGGAGAAGAATCTGAGTTCAATTGTACTTCTCGAGGAAATAAAGATTAAACAAGTCAATATAGATAATTTCTTGAATTTTTGTTGGAAATGGGAGGGTGTTTTTTAAGAGGTGTTAGGACCGTCAGGTGGATTGGGTGTACTTTGGAATCCATTCAAAGATGACATCCATTTGCTAGAGAAAGATCTCCATAGGATGATGTGTGAAGTCAGGTGTAGAAATACAAGCATGAAGTTCCCACTTTTTTACATTTATGGGTCCACCAAAATGGAAGACAAAGTGAGGCTATGGGAAATTTTGAAGGAGAAGATGAAAGACATAGTCAATCCAATACTTGGTGGAGATTTCAATGCCATCCTTGATCTGAGGGAGAAGAGTGGTGGCATCACCAAGATAAATAGAACAATGAGTGATTTCGAGCAATTTGTAGAGGAGAATAGACTTTTTGATGTAATTCCAAAGAATGGTCTATACACTTGGACCAATAGAAGAACTGGCTTCACCAAAATATTAGAAAGACTGCATCACTTTCTTGTAGGAAGCGAATGGATATATAGCAATATTAAATTTTCCTCATTGACCCTTCTAATCATAATTTCAGATCATTTTCCTATCTAGTTGGAGATGGGCAATTGCGAAAAACCTCTGAGAGGCTATTTCAAGTTTGAGAGAATGTGGTGGAAATATTAGATTCTCATCGACAAATTGGAATATTGATGGAGAGAATGCAACTTTATTAAAGGTACGCCTAGCTTTTGCTTAGTGAAAATATTGCAATATATTAAAGAAAAGGCTAAAATTTGGAATAGGGAGAGTTTCAAAAAAAATTTGCAGAGAAAATTGATATAGAGGAAGAGTTAAATATTTTAAATTAAAAAAATATCCAAACTGGAATGACTGAAGTAGAATATATAAAAGAAAAGGAGTTGAAAACTAAGCTTGCAGACCTGCTTGAAAAAGAAGAAATTTATCGGAGATATAAGGTGAGAGAACTTTGGATTGCTGAAGGAGATGCCAACACACAAAAAAAATCACACATATGTGAAGGAAAAAAACACTCTTAACAGAATTGATGGTGTTGAGAGGGAGGACGAGACTTGGTGTTAAGATGTGGATGATATTGGATTGATTGTGGTGGACTATTTTCATAATTTTTTTGGCACTAGCATCCAGAGCGATGCAGCTCAAACGGATAATATTTTAAGCACAATTCTCAGTATTGTGAGTGAGGAGGATAATAAAATGTTGACTTCGCCATACACTCTAGAGGAAGTGTGAAACACATTATTTCAAATGCAACCTAATAAGGAACCCGGTCCTGATGGCTTCATAGTGAAATCGTTTCAAATGTGTTGGTAGTTCATGGGGGGAGATATACAAGAAGTGGTTGAAGACTTTTAGAAAAGCAAGAGATTTGTTAGAGAACTAAATAATACAATCATTTTTCTAATATCCAAGAAAAATGATTGTGAGCGAATAGAGGAATATAGACTGATATCATTATGCAATTCATTATAAAAAATTATTTTGAAGACCATGGCTAACAGATTGTAATGTTGCATCAATAAGTCGATTACAGAGGAATAAAATGACTTTATTTCAAGGAGGGAAATAACATATAGCATCATTACAACTTCAGAAATGAACCATTCAATCAAATATGAGAAAAAATTCTAAAGGAATGGTTATTAAGCTTTATATGAGTTAAAGCATATGATCGAGCGAATTGGGAGTTTCCATTGCAGGTCCTAAACAAATTTGGTTTTGATAATGGATCCATGAATGGTTTCTTCCAAGCAACTAATGAAATCAGACAAGGCAATTTGATTTCTCCATTCCTTTGTGTGTTCATGGTGGAGGCACTTAGCAAAAGTATTAGGTAGAGGATGTTGTTGGGGGATTGGAGGGGTATATCAATTTCAAATGTTTTGAACCTGATTACATATACATTCAATTTGCTAATAATACGCTGTTGTCTGGAGAGGCCACTATTGTAGAAGCCAAAGTCATAAAGCTACATTAGAAGAATATTCAGAGGCATCAGGGCAATCTATGAACAAGGTAAAATTAGAAATCTTTTTCATAAATACAAATAAATGTCTATAGAAACGCATAGTTGGGATTCTTGGCTTCAAAGTTTCTACATTTTTGGGAAAATATTTGGGTGCTCAGTTGTTCTTGGGATGTGGTAGGACCACACATTGGGGGAAACTATTAATAAGTGCCAAGCCAAGACCATGGCATGCAAAATTAGATGGTTATCACAAGCGGGTAGAAACACAATGATCAAAGTAGTCTTATATATGGTGCCTATCTATGTGATGTCATGTTTTCAACTCAGAAGAAAATCTATATCGGTATTGGATGGATACATGAAACGGTTCTTATGGGAAGGAGCTAAGGAGGAGAGAAGGATTCCCTTAATTAATTGGGAAATGACATGCATGACAAAAGAGGATGGAGGTGCTGGTCTTCGGAAAATGAATTTGTAGAGAATTGGGTGCCAAATTGGCATGGAAATTGTATAGATGCCCTGATAAATTGTGGTGTGGGATAATGAGGAGGAAATATCTAGACTCGAAGGTGCTGGAAAGAATATTCACTATGGAAAATAGTGTGGGAGGCTCGAAGGTATGGAAGTTCATATGGGAGAGTAGGAAAATAATTACAAAGAACTTAACCTGGAAAATTGGCAATAAGAGGAATTTTTTTTTTTTTTGGAGGGATTCATGGAAAGGAGAATTGACAATCGAAAGTAGAGAATGGATCGGGGGCATGGAGAATAGATTTGGCATATATCTAATAGATTATGTAATATTCTTGGAGGATGGTGTCTCCTTCTTTGGATGACAATATCTTGACATGTCTGATCTTAGCGAAGAGGATGCCTCCAAGATGGAGAATCTACTAAAAAAATAGGAGAATGATCTTGTTCAGAGACAATGATGAAGTTATTTGGTGCGCTGCAAAGAATGGGGAGTACAAGGTAAACCTAGGATATACTCTACAATGAAAGGGGTGTGACATTCAATGTCCATCAAAGATTTGTTGGCATAAGGTGGTTCTTCCTCGTGTCAAACATTACTTATGGGTGGCACTACATGGGAAAATCCTTATAAGGGAGATTAAAAACTATTGGCACAGAAGGATCGAGTATTTGCCCCTTATATAAAGAAAATGAGGAAACTGCCAATCATTCGCCCCTTCAGTGCCAGTTTGCTTCTCGATGCTGGGATTGGTTGATGGCTAGTTTGGGTTGGTCTATTTCACAAAATAATTCACTGTATATGAATTTTTATGTGGATGGTCGATTGGGAGTGTATCCTCTGTATGGGGTGATGCATGGTTGACTGGACCAGCCGCGATTGCATGGAAGATATCTAGAAGGAAAGGAATTGTAGGGTATTCAGTGAATAGGAGATATCCATCAAATCACTTTTAAATTAGATACAGGGAGCCATTTGTGAAACAGAGAGAGGTAAACTAAGATTAAAAAAGATCAAGTCTTATTCTTCATGGGACAAAAGACTATAGGGTATTTGGCCGCAACTTGATAATGCTACATGGATCATTAAAACTAAGAATAAAAATAGAATTTTGGCGGGATGAAATATGCCAGAAGTAGGTCGGTTTGAGCTTAATTTTGATGGGCCCGCTAGAGGCAACCTCAAGGAGGCTAGGTATGGATGCTTAATCTGAGACTGGAATGGTAGTCTGGTGGTTGCTGCTAATGGCTATATTGGGATGGCTTCCAATAATGAAGCTGGAATGATGGCTTTGGAGAGAGGATTAAGGCTGTGTATAGAGGTAAAAATGAATCATTTGGATATAGAAGGGGACTCAAAATTAATTGTAAATGCAGTTGCAAAAAATCAATTGTCAAACAGGAAATTGACAAGATGGTTCTTGATGATCAAAGAGAGCTTTAACGCTCCTTATGGATTTATCCATAGTTCACATCTACCACAAAGAAAACAGGGAGGTAGATTTTCTAGCTAATGAAGGTATTAATAGAAAAATTGAGGATGCGGTGTTTGATTCGAGGTAAGTTTCAGTGATGCTTCTTCAGGCCTTTCCAGAGGACTCTACGCAAAATACACATTTCTCACAAGTTGGTGTGGGATAATCGTCATAAAATAGATAAGGAGGATCTGTCTAGATAGGAAGACTGACAATGATTAGACGACTGAGGCAGGATCAGACTATGAGTAGGAGAGATAACCTAGACAATAAAAAGAGAAGCACCAAAATCTAAATTCTAGTAATGTTGAGTTGGCCCTCTCACGAAAACGGACCTTTGAGAAGCCAGGGTTGGATCAGAAACCAGGGATGGACTTCTTATGGATTTATTCCCCTCCAGCAGCGCCATAGATTGGGGTACCAAAATCGAAAGCTGTCTCAGAGCTAGGACAACTGCTTTTATAGGCATTCTCGGCAAAATGTCACTGAGGAATATCAAAACTTGGACTCCTGGGCAAAAAAGGTTGCGACAGGATCAAACTGCATACCCATTTCAACTTATAAGAGAAGCTTCACCACTCCTAAACAATCTTTGCACTCCAAGATGCAGCCTAGGCGTCAAAGACCACAAGACCATCCTTTATTAACAACAGGGTGGCCTAACAAGGTGTGGAGCACTTTAGGTCCGCCGAATAGAGATCTGCGAGCCAAGGACTTAGGAAATGCTTTCCCCTCAGGGACCAATCATCGGGGATTTAAGAGCAGGGATCGGAAATGGCCAAGGAAAGCGGGAAGCAATCTCTTTGTACTCCCCTTGAGTTCTCATAACCCTTTTCCCTCAGGGCCCAACCAACAGGGAAGTGCGAACAAGGCTCAGAAATGGTCAAGGAAAGCAATGGGTAATAAACTCTTTGTGCTTCCCTCGAATGCCCTAAACCCCTCGCTTGTCCGCTTCAAGGAGAATGCTTTCTTTGCGAAATAGTGTGGCACTAGTGGGACAAGCAAGGAAGTCGTGGAGAGGTGGGTATCATCCTTTCCAGACCTCATAACAGTGAGACAATTGCAGAATGACTTCTTGTTTATAGAATGTGTGGATGCGACACTAAAGAAAACAATCACAAAGGGTAGTCCTTTGTTCTGCCAAGGCTCCATATTCCATTTCTTGGATTGGAAACCAGCTTTTGATCCAGCCCAATACAGATTTGAGAAAACTCCTGTCTGGCTATCCCTAGTTGGCCTTCCTTCAGAATACTGTGCCCAGAATCTCTTCTTAAGATAGGGGATGCCCTTGGATTTCTTGTAGGGATTGAAGCAGACTTCTTCGAAGGACAGAATGGGGACATGGCAAATTTTTATGTTGAGATCGACTTGTCCAAAGATTTTTACAGTGAGCTCGAGATCATCTCAGAGTTAGGTAGATGGAAGCAAAAAGTGACTAGATTGGGTAAAGGAGCTCCTGGCAAATGCATTTTGAGAAACCAAATAGTCAATAATAGCTCCTTGGCAGCGTCTATTGGATTCATCAATCTCCTCCTTCAGCAATCAGACCAATTTGCAAGCCCAATTCCTCAAAAGAGAGACTCGAAGCTGGAAACAGAAGTCGAGATACCAGTCCAAGCCCCTTCAAAGTCCTTGCGCCAATCCTCAGGTATGGCCTCTTCTCCTCCTCTGGTTTCTTTAGTGGCTTCGGATCCCCTTGTCCTCCTCTCCCCCTCCACTGGTGTGAGTCTGGGAACCAATATTGCTCGTCAGGTTCTCCCGCTCCGAAGCCCTGTTCCTTTGGATTCCCCCCCCTCCATGGGCTCTGGTCCTCATCTCATCTTATCCCCGATTGCCAAACCTCATTCCCAAAAGGCAGTCAGGAGTCTATTTGGGTAAAAAAAAACACCAGCTTTGAGTAAAGGGGCTTTCAAATTCCTTTCCCACCCTCCACCTAAAGCCACAAGAAGGAAAAGCGGCTCTAGGTCCAATAAGATAAAGGGATCTTCTCGCATAGCCAAATTTGCAAAATCCAAAAATATTCACCCTGCAAAAGCATTGCTTGAGGAAGAGATTATTGAAGAGGATCTCAAAGTAGACTTCGAGGCCAATACAGACTTTTCCCTTTTAGAGGGAGAAATTTCCCCCTTATTGGATTGTCTCCACCACAAGCCCCTTCTCAACCTATCTTCAGAAATCCCCTTCCCCTCCCTTTCATCCCCGCCCTTTGAATCAATCGGCCTGGATTTGCCTTTGGACCAGGATGCTCAGAACCTTCTGCAGAATGCCATGCTAGGAGAGGAGGACCAGGAGGCAATTTTAGACACACCCTTGGCAGTGCTCTACTCCCAGATTAAGGAGAAAAGGAAGCTAGGGATTCATCAGAATCAAGAGGGCCTGGAAAAGCCGGATTTTGGCTCTTCCCCTCCCAAGAAGGGGAGAAAATCTTTCATAGAGGTCAGATCCCTGGATGGAATGATGGAGAATCAATCCAAACTATTGGATCTTTGGAAAGTAGGGAAGGGAAATCCCCTTCCTGAACAACAATGAAAATCTTATCTTGGAATGTTAGAAGCCTCAACGCCTCTAACAAGCAGAGGGTGATTAGAAGACAGATTCTTTTGGTCAGTGCAGATATAATCCTACTACAAGAAACTAAATTGGAAGAGAGGCTTGTAGTTGCCTTTGGGAATGGGATAAGCTTGTCATTTCAATCTTCTTTGGAGACTACAGTAGCTTCAGAGAGTTCCTTAGGAGGACTAATGATAATTTGGAAGCCCTCTGAAATTAAAGCTGAAGGAATAGCATCTAATAAGGACTGGATGCTTGTTAAAATTACTCGCCTACAATCGAGCACTTCTTTCTTCATAATCAATATATACGTCCCAGTGACCCCCTCCAAAAAGAGACAGACATGGCCTTCTTTGGATGGAGTATTGTCCACCTTATCTGAGGAACAAGTTGTCATTGGGGGTGATTTTAATGCTATCAGGAATGCATCAGATGAGAGGGGGGGCATCACTCGCCTAGGGAGTGCTCAGTAGGATTTTAATAGTTGGATTGAGAGGAATGGCCTCTTGGAAATAGATTCAGGAGACTCTTACACTTGGACCAACAAGAGGAAAGGCTTTAGTAATATAGCAAAAAAAATAGACAGATTCTTCTGGCAAGGGGATTTTTCTATCTTTCCCTTCACCCCACTCTGCAATGTTCTCTCATGCTTAGGCTCAGACCACTATCCCATCCTGCTCACTTTAAAAGGCACCCAGGGATCAACCAGGACCCCCTTTAGATTCGAAAATATGTGGATGAAAGAGCCAAATTTTTTGATATTGATTGAAAAATGGTGGAAGGAAGAGTCCTTTGAGGGTTCAAAACTCTTCTGTTTCATAGCAAAACTAAAATTAATCAAACAAAAACTGCTTCAATGGAATTCCAAGCACTTCAAAAACATCTACTCGACAAAAAGACACATAGAAGAGCAATTAGAAGCCCTAAACGACAGGGTTATCAAAGTGGGCATGGATCAAGAATCTTTTTAGAAGGAAAGATCCCTCCTACTGGATTACGAGGATATCCTCTCCAAGGAAGAAATCTTTTGGAAACAAAAATCAAGGGAGAATTGGCTCAGGATGGGGGATAAAAATACTAAGTTTTTTCACAATGTTACTAAAATCAGAAGAAACAAGAATTGGATATCTAAACTACAAATCAGAAATAACCAATCTTCTGAGGACCCGGAGGTCATAAAAGAGGAGATTATCTCCTACTATTCCAATCTCCTAAATAATAGCGAAGGATCTCATCTTCAGGATCAAAAGAAGCTGCTGTCTAGGATCCCCAAGATTATATCTGAGAAGCAGAATCAGAGTTTAAATGGGAAAATTAAAATGGAAGAAGTTCTTCAAGCTCTAAACCAACTCCCTTTAGGTAAGGCACCAGGGCTGGATGACTTTCCTTCAGATTTCTTTAAGAAATGCTGGCACATCCTAGGGCAGGAGCTCTCAGATGCCTTAGATTGCTCAAGAAGGTCAGGGAAAATCCTCAAAGAGATTAACAATACTTTTATAGCACTTGTCCCAAAGAAGGAGAAGGCGGAAAATCTGGGAGACTACAAGCCTATTTCCCTATGCAATACAGTCTATAAAATCCTCTAAAAAAGCATGACCAATAGATTGAAGCCTCTCATGAACAACATCATTTCAGAAGAACATATAGGGTTTGTCCCAAGCCGATCAATTCTCGATGGAGTGATTATAGCACAAGAAGCACTCCATACCCTTCAAAGCACAAATAGGCCAGGTATGATAATAAAGTTAGACATTACAAAAGCTTATGATAGTGTAGATTGGCGTTTCCTTTGTAAAACATTGCAAGCCTTTGGGTTTGATAAGCATTGGATAAATTGGGTATTTGAGTGCATCTCAATGCCCAAATTTTTAATATTAGTCAATGGAAAGCCAGCTGGTTTCTTCTCTTCCTCAAGGGGCATTAGGCAAGGGGACCCCCTCTCTCCCTTCTTGTACATAATAATGGGGGAGGCTCTAGGAAGAGCCATAAAAGCTAGTTATACCAACCAACAGCTAGAAGGAGTCAAAATAACTAAAGACTTTGTAGCAACCCATTAGTAGTTTGCAGATGATAATCTCTTATTGGGATCAGAAAAAGTAAAGGAAGCCAAACACCTAAACCAGATCTTAGAGATGTATGGAAGGGCTTCAGGCCAACTAAGAAACAAGGACAAAACTAAAGTCTTCTTCTCAACAACAATTCCACTTCAGACCAGAATTCTTAGAATCTTGAATTGCAAAGAAGGAAGCCTTCCATGTACTTATCTAGGCATCCCAATAGATAGAGGTTTGAGGAACTCCAAACTCTGGGATCCCTTAAAAATTAAAGTTGAAAGCGGTGCAAATGCCTGGAAGGGAAAATGGTTGTCTTGGGTGGGCAGATTTAGTCATGATTCAAGCAGTGATCTCATCTCTACCAACTTATCTTTTATCTATTTTATCCCTAACATCTAGTGCCAACACCTACATTATCAAGAAGATGAGGGATTTCTTTTGGCAAAACACTAAAGAGAAGCATAAGATTGCACTAATAGCTTGGGACAAAATTATGAAGCCCAAACCAATGGGTGGCTTAGGCATCAAGGATTTTAGATTACAAAATATAGCTTTGGGGGCCAAACTAGTATGGAAATTTATTAAAAACCCAAATGCATCCTGGGTCAGAATGCTAGCAACAAAGTATCTCTTAAATCAGAATAATTTAAACATCCTCAGATCAGAGTCATTTCCGAAAGGATCAAGAATATGGAACTTCATCATCTCTTTTAGAAACCTGATCTCAAACTCAATCTCTTGGGATATTCATGATGGTTCAACAAGCCTATTCTAGGAAGACTCTTGGGGTGGTTACCCTCCCCTGGCAAATATAATTCATATCCTTGCAACAAAAAACTGGTTCAAACAAAACTGGGGAGTCTGAGTTAAAGACTATATAGAAATAGAAGAAACACCAAACACACTATGCTGGAAGTGGAAATCAATGGAGGGCCTGCCAATTCCATGGGAGGACATGGAAGAGCTTTTAGGCCACCTACAGGCGAGAAACATTACCCCTAGAAGAGGGGAAGATTCACTCATCTGGGAGCCTTCCAAAATAGGATAGTATAACTCAAAGGATGGCTACAAAATTCTGGTTAGCCCAGTAGAGCTCAACAACCACAACATCCCCCTCAAGATGTTCTGGAGCTCCAAAGTCATCCCGAAAGTGGGCATCTTTGCATGGCTGGCAATTCAAAAAAAAATCCTAACGGCAAATAGGTTCACAAGAATGGGATATGAAGGACCTTCAAGATGAATACTTTGCAAAGCCCAATCGGAGACAGTGGACCACCTCCTCTTGACCTGTCCCTTTGCCTCTAAATGTTGGAGATGGCTCTGTGCAAAATTGGAACTAATCTTAGTCTTGCCGAATGAATTTAAGCTTCTATTCCAGAGTTGGCCTCTTCATACAAAGGAGAGCTTGCTGAGCCAAATTATGGAAACTGCTCCATCATGCTTAATTTGGGAAATTTGGAAAGAAAGGAACCGCAGGCTATTTGAAGGTAAAGCTAGAAATCAGAAATCAATTCTAAATTCAATAGAATCGGCAACAGTGGATTCAATCAATAGCAGAACATCCTTTGCACTGAATCAGTCTAAAGTTTTCTCTTCATGGGATAGGAAAATTAGCCAAAACTGGCAAGGAATCATTATTCCCTCACTCTCTCGCCATAACTCAATTAAAAGGAAAGGAGCAATTTGGTCTCCCCTGAAGCCAGACCGAGTGAACCTGAATTTTGATGGGGCCTCCAAAGACAATCCAGGCCCCTCCAGAATAGGCTATGTCAACAGAGACCAATTAGGAGCAATCATTGGGAAAATGGAAAAACCAATCCCTCTGGACACTAATAACATAGCAGAGTTCACTTCTCTACTATTAGGCTTGAAAGACTGCATCAACCATGGAATCAAAAATATTACAGTGGAAGGAGATTCGAAGATAGCAATTAATGCTATCAGGAAGAAGACAACCCCCAATTGGAGGCTTCAAGCTCTTTTGGAGAGCATTCTAGAAATCCAAAAAGCTTGGACCTCTTCGAGGCAAAACATATATATAGAGAAGCAAACACAGAGGCAGACGCATTATCAAAAGTTGCAGCTTTAGGAACCTTTATTCACTAGTGGCCACAGGGATCTTAGCCTTCTACTAATTTAGATCGACCAAGCTAATATGACCGATCAGACAAGGTTCGAGTCTCTGCATGCCAGAAGATTGGAGGAATGCATAAATCAAATTCAAAAATTCCTTTCTTACCCTCATTTTGGCGGCTAACACCAATGATCACTTTCCTTTTCAAACTAACCACTCATCTAATCTTGGGATGCATGGTGGGTCCAGTAAAGCCGACTAGACTAACCGATAACATTAATATGGGACCAACTAAAGTCCAGGTGGTGAGCATTGCCTCTCTATCCTTGCATGAGCTGTCCGCAGGCTAATCTTTCCCTCCTCTTTTCAATGGATTTGGTTTGATCTGAGCATTTATTCTCTGCCACCTCCACGTGAGGTTTAATTGCTCTTGTTTTCCCATCATTACTCATTGAGTTGTGCGCTTGCTTTCCTGAAGAAGACCATTTATCGCTTCTCATTTTCTTTTGGCTCTACTGGTTGCTCTCTGTCTCTCCTCTTGCTAGTCCTTGCCTTCGGTCGCCGTGTCTTCCGAACCCCCTTTCGGCTTCATCATGAGTGTTTATCCTAGGCCCATTTCTTGTTTTGGCACAGACACCCCCATCTCTCTTGGTTCTTCGACCCGTCAAGTCTCCTTCAGAAAGATTACAGACCTGAGACTCAAGCGTCTCCTTATCCACTCAGACCCTCTAGTTCTTTTAGCAGTCAAATTGATTTTGGGGAGCGCTCATCTGAGTAGAGATGAATACCCAAGAGACAACACCAACATTTCGTCCAGATTTGTGGTGTCACTACTGGATCAGAAGCTTTCCAAGCAATTAATCTAGAACCTTACCAGGGAACTCTTGCCAGCCGAAATTCTCCTAGAGCTCCAAGAAGTTCTGAATAAGGCCAATCACGACTCTAGTGCACCCAGACCTAGCGAAAAAATCCTTTTTAATGCTCATGGTGCTCTTATCAAATATTACCCATTCCTTCTGGACCTGAAGGATAAAGAATTGAATAGGCATAGAAAGTTTGCGAGTGTAGGGCTGAGCTACCTCAAATGGTGTTTTTTAGGGGAAGATCCAGAGGCTGAAGGGCAAGAGGAGATTCTGTTCCTTTTTGCAAGAATGAATGGCTTCCTGCCTATGCTTGCGGAAGAAAGAGAACCTAAGCCAGAATAGAGGTGCAGAGGAAGCTCAAGCAGTGGTCGTAGGGCAGGGGTCGTGGTCGGTGCTCTCCAGCAAGCAGAGGTCGAGGCCGCCCAAGGAACCAACTTCCTCAACCGGACATTCCTTCCACAAGCTAGGCTCTCTATGGATACCCCCTTTTGTTTATCTAAAGTCATCCTTGTATATTTTTATTAGACTTTAATTTTCAGTTCAAAAACTCTAAATCTAGGTTGATGAATTCAGACATTATTAGTACTTTTGTTTTGGTTTCTAGACTTTTAAACCTTAAATGGTTCAGGAAAATGGTTAAACCCTAAGCTAAAAGGCTCTGGTTTTGAAGGGACCTTTGTGCTCTTTAAGAGCAGAGGTTTTTTGAATATCTTGAAATTCAGTGGTAATCATCTGTATTTACTCAAATTAATACAAAAATTGGCTTTGCCTTTACCGACCAAAAAAAAAAAAATTCAAAAAAATTCTAGTAATGTCGAGAATATCTTTGAGCGTAATCTGAATAAATCCATTCTAAGATTTGGAAAAGAGGCTATAAATTACATTGCAAAAGGCAATGTCTGCATCTTGCATATAGCATACTGAGATGGCGGGGATAAAGCTATTTAGGATCTAGTGTAATTGCTTGCAAGAAAGTGCTAAAGAAAAAATTCAGAGGTTATTTGTTATTGAGGAAGACTATATGTCCTCTCAGCCATTCAAAAGGTGATTGGGTCTGATTTATCTTCTGGTGGCCATATTCACGATGGGGCCCTTTTAGAGATATTTTTCTGCAATATCATCCAGGCAACAGGGTTCAAAGCTGCTAGGTATGCCAACAAATTGGTGAAGCCAGATTTTAGATACATCGTTATCTGTGAGTTGGTCAAGATTAAGGCCAATCTAAAGAGCAGTTTCATTGTAGGGGTTTTCGATGTCGTGGTTACATGGAAAAAAAAGAAAATAATGGGGGAGGAACTAAAGCTAGTTTTTGAAGGTTTGGAGAATTACAATATTACTACTTTTGGTAACCATGTAAGCCTTTATGGTGATCTATTTTCTCCTTCCTAGGGTCAATGTTCTAGCTAAAGGGATAATTTCCCTTCCCTGATGGATGTACTAAGCATGATATGAAATAATAAAGGGATCTACCTCCTCTGGTAGAAACTTAAAATAAAAAAAATAAAAAATGTTTATTTAAATTAAACTAAGGAGAAGGACATGTTCATTTACTCTTTTCTTTTACAAAACTAATGAGTGGAATATATTTATTATGTTACTTTGTTTGGGAAAAGTTTATAATCTAGTAATTTAAGGGAGTTAAGTATATCATTTACAATTAATTTATATTTTATAAATGATGTTTGGGAATGATGGAATACATAAATAGTTGTTATTTTAGGAAAATTAAATATTAATGTGATAGACATTTAGTATATAAAAATACTAATGATAACAAAGATTTAAGATATTATAGATTTTGTTCATTCAGTATAAAAAACAAGGATAATTTAGGTACACTTCATGTCTAAAATCTTGTTTAAATTTGTTTTTTTTTGTTATTCAAATTAATATCATAATTTATTGATATAATCTTTGATTTGTAGTTCTAAAATATTGCAATGTAAAATTTTATTTTATGATTCATTGAATTTATGTTCTATTTTGATTTTTAAGGATTAGTGATATTTAAAAATGTCTTGGAGCAATTATAAAATTACAAGGATCAATATTTTTTAAAGGTCAACCATCTTTGATTGGACTAAATTTACACTTGTGATAAATATTGACAAGCAATGGCCAAACATACAAGTGATTTGGAGAGTGATTTAGATACAAAATATTAGTCCTTTAAAAATTTCCAATTGAAATGATCCTAAGTCGTCCTTATAAATGTGAATGATCTTTCTATGATTGTTTGACAATAAATTTAATGATTAAATGAATACTTTTAAATACCTTGAGACATAATGCAATAGAATAAACTGTAGTACTAAGTCAACTCCTGACAACATAAAGGCAATGGTGGGAATCAACAATTAGAATTTGAATTTTTAAATGTCAAGTTAGATCTAAGTCATATATGATTAATCTTGTATGCTATAGAAATGTGTTAAAATAAATAATATATAGAATCCTAGGTAATGAACGTACAAATGTGTAAGCTATTAAATGAGTAGAATAGGAAGTGGTTGAAATAGAACCAAAATAAGATATGTGATTAATCTTGTATGCTATAGAAATGTGTTAAAACAAAGAATATATAGAATCCCAGGTAATGAATGTACAAATGTGTAAGCTATATTTAAATGAGTAGAATAGGAAGTGGTTCAAATAGAATCAAAATAAGGAAAATGTATAGAAATACATGTAAGTGCAAATAGATAAAGATTTAGGAAAGGGTCAAACTTAACAACAAAACGTACACAACATTGTGCTTTATAATTATATTAAGACATTCTTTAAAAATAAAAATAAATACCTAAATTGAAATTAAAATAAATGCACAAATTTCATATTTACAAAATTATAAAACATTTATATTACATATTGTAAAATCTTACCTTTATATTAGATAAAATGTTTTAAACAAATAATAATTAAAGCATAATACAATATTCATAAAAAATCAAAATAATCAATTATATATATAAAAATCTCAGAACATACGAACAAAAGTCTATAAAATAACATTCACATTACGAACACCCTCGACACTGGCTGGTTGAAGTTGAATTTTGACAGGTCATCTAGGGGCAACCCGGGTCGGGCGGGAGGGGGTGGAGTGATTGGAGACTCACGTGGCATCCTCATCCTTGCCTATGTGGCAAATATTAGAATCCAAACTTCAAGCATGGCTTAAGTGGCAGTTGTTTATCATGGGTTGATCATGACCAAGGAAAAGGGGCTCATGAGTATAATTATTGAAGGTAACTCGAGCAATACCATTATGTTGCTCAAAAGGGTGGCTAAACCGGACTAGAAAGCTAACCCTCTTATTGCCAAGTATCATGATCTCCTTTCCTTATTGGGAAATGTCAGGTTATGCCATGTGAGATCTGAAGGCAATTGTGTGGTGGATAAGCTGGTAGGGATGGGCACGCATGCTAATGATTTTAGAATTTCTCTACTTGCACGAAATCTTAGTGGAGGCTCGTGCAATGATCTTAAAGGACTCGTTAGTTAATGATGAAAAATCCCAAAGTTGGCCTTTTTGTACTTGCCTTTCTCGCCCTTTCCACTCCTTTCTAGTTAAGTCGACAAGATTAAAAATTTATTAATGGTACTTCCTACCACTACATTCCCTAGGCTTTTCACTTTCTTGACCTGGATTTCTATTTTGAAAATATGGGAGATGATTTGATTCAGACTGAACCTGACAGTTGCTCTGAACTAAAGAATAATGGGGAGCTGTGGGAGAAGGTGATCAATGGGAACCTAGATAATTATGTTGAAGGGATGACCGACCATGACCCTAAGCTCTTTTCTAATTTTGTTAATGCTTGGGACAATGGGAACATGAATATTGGTAGTGTTACTTTCATGGTTTCGATGGAGGCTTTTGTGAAGGTGATAGGGCCGGCCCTTGATGGTGTGTCCTTTCCTATAAATCCCAAAGGGAATTACAAGAGCAACTTTGATCAGTTTTTCAACTAGGTGAAGGAGTTTCCAAGCTTCGAAGTGTCTACAATAGGGAGGATCTCCCTACAATTTAGAAGGATGCGACTTTTCTCATAATGAAGTACTTCACCTTGCATGACAAGAAAAGAAGGTTCCATATATATATTTTTCCCATGCTAAATAATCTCCAGTATGGGGTTAGAATGAATTTCCCTTTCTGGATTATGCCTTCTTTGCCCAGTCTATTTGTAAAGCCATTGAAAAGGCTAAACCCCCACTCCACCAGGGTCTCATCTAGAGTGTATAACGTCCACCTAGATTTATCCCCCTCTAGTGGAGTCCCTTCTATTGCGGTTGGGTCTACCTATCATCCCAATATGATTGTTGACCTTATTGTTACCCCCTCTAATTCTTGGGAACAAATTATGCCTCTATGGTTCTAAAATGTTTACTAGGAAAAACCTTGCTAGAATAGCCAAATTTAAGGCCATGGCTACCACCAAAAAGGATCAGGATGTGGTTGTCCAGTATGAGTTGCAACAAGAAATGGTTAACAAGGTTGTTGATGATTCTGGTTTTGAATCTCAATCCTCAAAGGATTCAAACTCCTTAGATACTTTGGGATCGGATCGGTCCCTTACTAAAATTGGAGAAAACCCTAGCTCTCCCTCGCTAAAACCTCCTTTCTTTGATCACTCCAACTTCTAGGGTACTACTTTAGCTCTGGAAAAAATTGTAAAGCATGTCCAAAGACAAGAAGAGTTGATAAAATATCTCTTTGCGCAAATGAATGTGGCCATCAAGAAGATCAATCAAATGGAAGCAACGAACGAGGCTGAGGCCAAGGCCAACACTTGGGTTGAAGATTTGGATGAGGACGAAGTATGAAAAAGTTGCCAATGATCTAATGCCAGGCATTATGGGGCATTGGGAAACGGTGGGTGGAAAGACTGCTGACATCGACTCTAGGATCAAGAATGCGGGTAGTAAGTACGAGCTAGAATAGATCAAGAAAACCTAGGAGGCCCTTAAAAAGCAAATTGAGGAGGTCAACTATGCTTGTAGGGATGTGGCTAGCAAGCACAATGCCTCCCTACAGGCTATCCATGACAAGATGGAAAGGAGAAAAGCGAAAAACACACACACATGGATTCCCTATCCATGAGCTCTGACCCATCAATTTGATGGTCAAGGCCACCCCCGACTCTACGTTGGTCTCCTTTGGTTTTGGGGTTGGATCGAGTAAAAAGTCTCTCTCTCTCTTTTTTTTTTTTTTTTTTTTTTTTTTCTCATAAAGGTCTTATTTTGTGCCATAATTGGCAGGACAATGGTACCCCCATGCAGTAGACCATCACTTTGTGTTTGTGCTTGGTGATTGTTTTGTGTTTTGGTGGTCTTGGTTCTTTTTTGTCTGTTGGTTTTCTAGTTTAGCTGTTGGTTCTTTGTTTGCCATCCTGGGTTTTTGTTGTGTTTTGGTGGGGGGTCTTTTGCTAGTTGTGCATCCCTCATCTGCTATTGGTGTCGCTTTGCTATTATATAATGGACATGCCCATCTCTCTTTTATTAATCAAAACGTTCACATTATGAACTCAAAGTCTTAATTTGAGGAAAAATATCTAGAACATATATCTTATTGTTATTTTTCAAGAGCAAATATCTTTCAATTCTTAAAGTATCTTTTAGATACAACCAATCTAAAGAGGAGGATTAAACCCCTCTACAGACTACAATCAAATTAATGAAAAACTCAATATCAAGCATATGAATTAAAGTTAGATTTTTATTTTTATTTTTAAAGTTAATGACTTGTAAAATAGTTCTCTTAAAAATATATTTTTCCCTCAACAAACTCATTTGGTTGGTGTAGTGTTAAATACGCAAGAAGAAGCAATTCATATTAGTCATTCATTTTTTATAATATAATAAGTGAGTTATCTAATAAATTATTTATATATTATTGTTTTATGATTTTTTTAATTTGTTGGATTTGTAATTTGATGGTTGTATCCTATGTGGAGTCATATTTTTGCTCCATTATAATTGTTTTTAGTTTTAAGGTTGCATGTCTATTGTTTGTTTTATATTTAACTTTCACAATCTAACTTTTAAACATAATCAAATATACGCATATCTTATAAGTATCTTATTATATAAATAAATTTAATTTTAATATATAATCTTTTCATAATTTTTTTTTTAAACTTCTACAATTTACATGATATTATAATAGAATTGTTCTTCCTTTCATACAAAGATTGATTGGTTACAAATAGATATATTTATAATCTTTCCTTCTCTCTCCTCTCCTCTTATTGTTTGAAAATTTCAAAACTAAAATCCCCTTCCTACAAACTTAAAAATATACAACTTCCCTTATATCAATCACATTTTTTTCTTTATATCTTCCCCTGAAGTCAAATATATGTAAATAATATATTTATTTATTCAATTTCCTATTCCCTAAAAGGTTTGAAAAATATATCCCCCTAAATTAAATAAGTTTTTTAATATCTTTACTCTTTGATTTAATAGAATTCAAAATTTACTTACTAAATCCTTTTTTTTTTAATAAAAAATTCTAAAAAATACATATACAAATTATAAAAACCGAAAAAAACCTAATTTTACCCTTTAAGTTGTAAATTCCACCATTAATATTTTTTAAGAATTAAGAAAACACAATTACAAAATATAATTAAAAACTATGACAAAGTCATCAAAATACAAACAATAATTACAAAATACAAACAATAATTACAAACCAAAGAAGCAGCAAAAATTACAGTCAATAGCAGCCAAGATTACAGTCAATGCCTCAATAACTTCTTACCGTCTTCACAGTTTCACTTTACCAGATACGGCATTAGTGTAAATTAATTCATAAATCAGATCTGTGGTTCGAATCCCACCGATATTTCCCATACGATATTTTGCAGAATCATCTTCAACAATGTAAACTTGAGAAGGAAAATAAGCAATTAATGCCATAGCAAGAGAAGCATGATTCTGGACAGAGAATTTGAAGTATGAACTCATTGATGGCATCGCCAAATAAAGAGAAAGAACAACAATCATGACAATCCATTGCATTAAGCAATAAATTTAATATATCAAAATTTAAAAACTTTTGTGAACAAAATTATTAACTGATCTCCAAAGACTGTTTCTGTAATTTTCCTTTGCATCAGTAAACCTAAACTGTTTGGAGCAGGACAAACAGGACTCAAATCTTAAATAGCTAACTTCTCATTGGCAACTCAATTAGGGCAAAGCCAATCCATCTACAGACCAGATGTCAAAAAAAACCTCCATTATTATTTACTGCAGGCCTCATATAAAACATGCCCTTTTGATTCTCTTTCATTGATTTTTCCACCATATCTGTGCAGGAATCTGGAGGCTGAACTATTGCAGTAATGCCTGAATGGATCTTAAAATTGGAGGCATTCTGGTCCTGAAAGATTCAAGCCTTCTTTCATAGTAGTCAACTGAAAACAGTGAGAGAGAAAGCCTGATGACATCT
This sequence comes from Cryptomeria japonica, assembly GCF_030272615.1. NCBI lineage: Eukaryota > Viridiplantae > Streptophyta > Pinopsida > Cupressales > Cupressaceae > Cryptomeria > Cryptomeria japonica. Next base: position 373,149,144 of record NC_081407.1, on the reverse strand, counting down.
TCATTCAGCGAAGAACAGTGCTTATGATGGGAATATGAGTGGAGAGGATGCAAGAAATTCATGTAGAGGCGTTTGAATCCGCCCATGGTTGCTACCAGTGACTGTAGCCTCTCTGTTTCAAAAACAGATGAAGGACAGATGTGTGTACATATGATTTTCCACACATATTCACTTTCTGCAGCTTGCTGACACCCTTTGCTAACACAGGAGATGATGCCCACTGACTTGGCATCAAGGTGCTTCAAGATTTCTTCCAGAATATCCACGTTGTTGCCAAATACTGCACGGCTTGCATGGGAATTAGAGTTACCAGCTGTAACTTCACGTCCTGCAACTTTTTGTACTTTGGACTCCATGGATTCCCCCACCCTGCGCATTCTTTGAAATTGAATACTTATGATAAAATGGGTACGTTCTTCTACTTATATAGAGCTAGATATTACAGTGAATTGTAAACTGTCAAAACAAACTAATGGGATAGAGTCCATTTGAGACAACATTTATCATGTTACCTTAAACCTTTGCTTTCACATTAGATAAACATATCAAGTATGCCAATTTCTTTTGGGACAAACTTATAATATAATAGTTTTTTTAAGTCATTTAAGGTCTTGCTTTTATATTATTGTAATACAGTCAAGTTTGTTTTGGTCAATTTTTTTTATTGGATTAATTTTACATTCATGACAAAGATTAAAAACAAATAGGAAAACATACAAGTGAGCTAAATATAAAGTATGACTTGTAATTTACAGAAATGAGTTATATTTTTGTTGTATCGTGGTTGTTTCTATTTTTAAGATTACATATATGTTTTATATTTCATTTTCGCAATCTTATATTGAAACATAATCAAATACATTCATATTTCTTAAAATTGTATAAATAAACATAATTTTAAAATAAAACCTTTTCATAAAAATTCAAACTTTTAACATTTGCATCACTCTACTTAAACTGCCAAAACCATGAGATCCACATAGAACAACAACAGATGTTAATTACATGATATATTATATGAAGAAGAATCCAGGAACCGAAATTGGGGAGACAAACATACATGGAGGAGAGCTTATGAGGTTGAGGATTCCAACAATATATATGCAACTGTGATTAGCAGGATAAATACAAAAAGGACAAGGTGGGACAACACTATTATGCTGGCACTTGTAATCAATGAGAAGGAAGGAGGAAAGAATGTGAAAGCGATGCAGTGTAATCATTGTTGTTGTTGTTAATGGTATAGTGTGATGGTTAAATTATGGTAACATATTTTGAATGGTATAGTAGGATGGTTAAATTTTGGTATTATGATTTTCGTTTCTAAAATTGTTATTGCTGAATGTTTATATTCAAGATAACATTTCTTATATATGAACTTATAAATGATGACAATTAAATTATAATATTGTAATTCTTATTGATATTGATGAATGTCTATATTGAAAATGAGGTCTTCATATATATTATCAATTTATAACACCAAGAAAAAACAATTGCCCCAAATTTATTACAGACAACTGAGTTGTACTCCGATTTGTATCTGGCAGTAGAGTTCAAACGTATTGTTGAACAAGCCAGGTCATAGGTCAAATGTTTTAAACTGTGGCTGTTGTCAGCCAGTCGTTTGGACATTTTAATTATCTTTTAATTTAGGCTTAATTAATGCAACAGTTTTAAGTGCCGTCTATTTTGTCAGACACAAAAACATGTGCCAAAGTTCGAATCACTGTAACAGTCTCAATTACCAAGATATATGCCAAGTTCAAATCTATAATATATAGAGTAATCTATTATATTTATTTTATGTTAACCTTTTATTTTATTGCTGGATTATATAGTACTTAAATTGGACTGCTTGTTTCAAGCCTCGGCTTGGTGCCTTAATTATTAATTATTATTCAAATAAGGTCTTTTGATCAATCACACAATTTATTTGAGTGTTTAAATGAAAATAATTTGTCAATAATCCATCTCTTTAAATTTTGTTATGATGAAAGATAAATCTTAGCACTATTTATGAAAGGTTAGTCATCCTCTAATTGGAGAATCTTAGTACTATACCTTAATTTTTGTTGGGATGTGAAGCCCAACGGTCACATGACCTTTTGGCTCCCTCAACTCTTCGATTCATACTTGAATATGAATGCATAAATATGCGTGCAGTCTATGTATTAGATGATTTGGATATTGGCTAATAGATGATTTCACTACTTGAGAGTGGACGTAGGTATTTGTCAAACCATTGTAAATCGTGTCTCGTGTCGCATTCTTTATTTCCATTTTTCTTTCATTGTTTTATGTTATTTCTTTTCTTGATTTAAACTAACAATTGGTATCAGAGCCTAGGTTGGCTTGAGCAGAGATGGAGGAGGAAGAAAAAGGTAAAATTCATAACTTCTATGATATGACTGTGCTTCAAGCATTGTGTACATTGGTGGGATGGCTGGAAGAAAGAGGGGAACTTAGTTGAAGAGGAGAATCCAACGAAAGAGAAGGATGTTGGGATTCTTATTTGCTTCTCTCTTGAACCAGCTTTGGCACTTATTGGCCAAACTGTTAATGGCCGGGAAGTTGTTGGTATTCATGTGGTGAAGGTTGAACCCCATGATGCCTCAGTTGAAATTTGTTGGCAGAAAGATGCTAGGAAAGAAGCCGATGTTGAAGAAGAGGAGCTCAAAAGATTTTGGGAGAAAGAGTGTTTTCCATCGGAAACCCAAGTTGAATCTGTGGTTGATTTTGCCTCCTGAGATGAGGAGGTTGCATATTGGAGTGAGGTAGCAGGGCAAGGAAGCCTAGGAGTAATTGTGACTTTAGAGATCTCTGCAGATGGCATGGCCTTGGAAAAAATAAAGAGGCACTCCCATGATGATGAAGACAACCTTTTCACAGACATTTTCATAGAAGAATATGAGCCTATGGATTTGGATGATGAAGTGCAGGACAAAACAAGGTTTTCTGGTTTGAAGCAGAAGCAACCATTAACGAGAGCCAAGGACAGTGGGCATCGCTCCAAGTAGTTTCAGGCGTCACATGAAGAGAAGGGAGATATGGTTCATCAACTTGATTGGATGGATGTGGATGATAGTGTCAATGTGGATGATGAGGAGCATGAGGTTGAGAAGAGTTGCGTGAAGAAGCAACTTGAATCAACAATTGAGAGTAATGTCGAGATGAAGATTCCCCCTGCTCCCAAAGTGCCCTTGGAAGTCGTAGAAACAAAAGTGCTAAATGTGGCCGTGGCTGTCACTGTGAAGGACATGGACATTGTGAAGGAACATTAGATCATGGAAGCAATGCTCGACTCCTAGTTGAAGGATGAGGTCACTGTGAAACACAAGGAGATTAAGGAGCTCCCTTGTTTTGATGGGAAGCCAGAGTATAGTGTGGAGGCGATGCCGCTAGAGGAGTGCAAGGCATGGAATACTCTGTTGCCTGTGGTGACAGATAAAATTTGGAACATAGTCTGAAAGACATCATTAAACTAGAGCCAATGAACCATTTTTTTGTATATGGAAGACGAAAGGGAAGAAAATACGATGACAGAAAAGGCGGCCAGATCTGTCGGTTCTTCGTAGTTGTGGGTCTTAGAGTTAAGAAACAAAGACATAGTCTCATGCCTACAACATAGCGTGGTGTCAATTTGCGTTAGAAGGCGAGAAATGGAGGATGTCATGAGCATTGTTTTGTCGTTCGTGGCTGAAGTTGATGGAGTCTACATTGCTTAGGGGTCTTTGATGGCCATGGCAGATTTCAGGCGACTTTGCACTGCAAGGAGCAGATCCATGAGCCCTTTTATGTGAGGGCATAGGAGGTCACATAATCGAGTGATTTTAAGAAACATCATTTGCCCCTAGCTTGCATCCAGAAGATTACGAAGGTGGACGAGGATGTGCGCATGATATCTGCAGAAGCCCCTTTTGTGTTCGCCAAAGCTTGTGAGGACCACCAATTAGAAAGTGATGATGTGTTTTGCCCATATTTTAATATCGGATTTGTTGAAGAAGTTGGTAATTTTGTAGAATTCGGTGGTTTGTAGCAGAGCATGTTGGTGACCAAAAAATAGCTGTTTTTTACAGGATTAAGGAATCCAGGCAACATATTTTGGATTGCATACAAACAAATGACAAGAAGGTATTGCTGAACATAGCAGTTGGTCCTCCAACAGCTATGCTAAAGGTTTTTAATGTTGTTCATGGGTTGGAGAGGTTGTTGTTGTCGGATCTGAGATTGATAGAGCACTATGCAAAGGACGAGTGTCTGATTCTGGCTCAAATTAGTGTGCAAGAGATAGTAGAAGGATGCTTGCATAATGCGTGTTTGCATTTAATCGAAACATTACAGTTGGTTGGCCATTTTGATTGGTATTCGAATGATGATGATGATGATGATGATGATGATGATGATGATGATGATGATGATGATGATATGGATTTCCAGAAAGTAATAGATTTGAATGTAACACATTTTGATTTTTTCGGTGCTCCAACTGTTTCGTCCGATGATAATAATA